>NC_143038.1:70092500-70202500 GCF_057628025.1 Oncorhynchus mykiss
GAGAGAGAAGGGGTGGGTGAGAGAGAGAAGGGGTGGGTGGGAGAGAGAGAGAGAGACAGAGAGAGAAGGGGTGGGTAGGAGAGAGAGAGAAGGGGTGGGTGGGAGAGAGAGAGAGAGACAGAGAGAGAAGGGGTGGGTAGGAGAGAGAGAGAAGGGGTGGCTGGGAGAGAGAGAGAGAGGGAGAGAAGGGGTGGGTGGGAGAGAGAGAGAGAAAAGGGGTGGGTGGAAGAGAGAGAGAGAGAGAGAGAGAGAGAGAGAGAGAAGGGGTGGGGGAAGAGAGAGAGAGAGAGAGAGAGAGAGAGGAGGGGTGGGAGAGAGAGAGAGAGGGAGGGAGAGAGAGAGGGAGGGAGAGAGAGAGAAAAGGGTGGGTGGAAGAGAGAGCGAGAGAGAGGGAGGGAGAGAGAGAGAAAAGGGGTGGGTGGAAGAGAGAGAGAGGGAGAGAGAGAGAGAGGAGGGGTGGGAGAGAGAGAGAAAAGGGGTGGTTGGAAGGGAGAGAGAGAAGGGGTGGGAGAGAGAGAGAAAGGGGGTGGGTGGAAGAGAGAGAGAGGGAGAGGGAGAGAGAGAGAGAGAGAGAGAGAGAGAGAGAGAAGGGGTGGGAGAGAGAGAGAGAGAGAGAAGGGGTGGGTGAGAGAGAGAGGGAAGGGTTGGGTGAGAGAGAGAGAGAAGGGGTGGGTGGGAGAGAGAGAGAGAAAAGGGGTGGGTGGGAGAGAGAGAGAGAGAGAGAGAGAGAGAAGGGATGGGTGGGAGAGAGAGAGAGAGAGAGCAGAAGGGATTATTCAGATGTTCTGTCCTGTATTTTCTAAATCCAGATTAATTGGTTTAATAATATATTCCAGGATTGTGCATGCCGTTGTTGATGGGGAGTGTAATTATGTTGTTATCTGTGTGTCTGTCTTTCTGGGGTTATGAAACCTGATTAGCAACCCGGAAAGCAGGCTGAATCCCGTGTGAAGGGTCTTTAATGCCCCAGAGAGGAAGAGAGGAGAGACAACCTCCTCCCTCAGTACTTTAAATAGGCCATGACTAGTGGGAGTCGGGGGAAGGCAATAAACACATTCGGTAACAAACAGTTACCAAATCCCTAAAACTCATATTTATCAATGTTTTTTATGAATGACAAAAATTGACCCACCCCCCTCCAGACGTGGCTAGCGATGTGTTGATATGGAAACAGAGAGAAGCAAAGAGACGAGGGAGCAGAAGTGTAGTAGAGTGTGAAAATGGACTCAGAGAGAGCTACAGAGAATCTCTATAGCAGCTGCACTGGTTATGCCCACCACGTCAAACAGTCTGGCGTTACACACACACCTAGGCTGGTTAGAGAGCAAAGCTGTGATGGTCCCCAGGGCCCAGCCCATCGCAGCATGTCTCCCTCCCAGACCTCTCTCTCTCTCTCTCCCCTCACTAACTTTCCCTCCCTCCCTCCCTCCCTCCCTCCCTCCCTCCCGTCTCTCTTCATCTAGTCTGTCTCTCACTCTCTCCTCCTCTTTCGCTTTCCCTCTCTTCTGTTCCATCTCCTCCACCTAATCCACCCCTCTTTGTCTCTCCTCTAGCTACCTCTCTCCCCCCCCCCCCCCCCCCCCTCTCTCTCAGGCTGAAAACAGATTGGAGGCTGTTGAAGGAAGGGAGGCCTTGGAATGCTGTGTTTCACATGCAACACACACACACACACACACACATTATCAGGTGTCTGCAGCAGAACAGAACAGAACAGAAAGAGCGTCAGATTAGCTTCTTAAGGAGGCAGATCTGAATAACAAATGGATTTGCAATAGGAATGTGTTTGTTAATACACGGCTTTGCAACATAATGATAATATGTTTGATTCAATTTCCTTCTCTAGACCCTGGTGAAGGTTGTAGCACGTTTTCAGGTGTTCTGCTCGCTGGGGCGTTCTGTTTGTGTGGAACACATCATTCGGAACGAGGCCCAACTGCAATCCGACATGATGGAGAAATCTTGTACGCAGTTTGCACCAGGTGGTCGAACTGTGACAAGTTGAAAACCATTTCAGTTATTTGAAACCCCATTTGAGTTGACAGAAACCCCCATCTATTACTTATTCAACTAGGCCATGACAGGAAATCAGAACATCTAAAGACTGTGTATGTCTGCTGTAGAAATGAATGACTGACATATTAACACTAGTGACTTGGTAGATATTGATCGGCGGTGTAATTGAGACAATTGAAAACAGTCCTGTAGAAATGAATAACTGAACATCCTAAGAATACTTCCAGAACTAACAGAATGTCCTTTTACAGACAGTGAGTCAGTAGATATGGTCTGCCAGACAGTGAGTCAGTAGATATGGTCTGCCAGACAGTGAGTCAGTAGATATGGTCTGCCAGACAGTGAGTCAATAGATATTGTCTGCCAGACAGTGAGTCAGTAGATCTGGTCTGCCAGACAGTGAGTCAGTAGATATGGTCTGCCAGACAGTGAGTCAGTAGATATTGTCTGCCAGACAGTGAGTCAGTAGATATTGTCTGCCAGACAGTGAGTCAGTAGATATGGTCTGCCAGACAGTGAGTCAGTAGATATTGTCTGCCAGACAGTGAGTCAGTAGATATTGCCTGCCAGACAGTGAGTCAGTAGATATGGTCTGCCAGACAGTGAGTCAGTAGATATGGTCTGCCAGACAGTGAGTCAGTAGATATGGTCTGCCAGACAGTGAGTCAGTAGATATGGTCTGCCAGACAGTGAGTCAGTAGATATTGTCTGCCAGACAGTGAGTCAGTAGATATTGTTTGCTAGACAGTGAGTCAGTAGATATTGTCTGCCAGACAGTGAGTCAGTAGATATGGTCTGCCAGACAGTGAGTCAGTAGATATTGTCTGCCAGACAGTGAGTCAGTAGATATTGTCTGCCAGACAGTGAGTCAGTAGATATTGTCTGCCAGACAGTGAGTCAGTAGATATGGTCTGCCAGACAGTGAGTCAGTAGATATTGTCTGCCAGACAGTGAGTCAGTAGATATTGTCTGCCAGACAGTGAGTCAGTAGATATGGTCTGCCAGACAGTGAGTCAGTAGATATGGTCTGCCAGACAGTGAGTCAGTAGATATGGTCTGCCAGACAGTGAGTCAGTAGATATGGTCTGCCAGACAGTGAGTCAGTAGATATGGTCTGCCAGACAGTGAGTCAGTAGATATTGTCTGCCAGACAGTGAGTCAGTAGATATTGTTTGCTAGACAGTGAGTCAGTAGATATTGTCTGCCAGACAGTGAGTCAGTAGATATGGTCTGCCAGACAGTGAGTCAGTAGATATTGTCTGCCAGACAGTGAGTCAGTAGATATTGTCTGCCAGACAGTGAGTCAGTAGATATTGTCTGCCAGACAGTGAGTCAGTAGATATGGTCTGCCAGACAGTGAGTCAGTAGATATTGTCTGCCAGACAGTGAGTCAGTAGATATTGTCTGCCAGACAGTGAGTCAGTAGATATGGTCTGCCAGACAGTGAGTCAGTAGATATGGTCTGCCAGACAGTGAATCAGTAGATATTGTCTGCCAGACAGTGAGTCAGTTGATATTGTCTGCCAGACGGTGAGTCAGGACATATTGTCTGCCAGACAGTGGGTCAGTAGATATTGTTTGCCAGACAGTGAGTCAGTAGATATGGTCTGCCAGAGAGTGAGTCAGTAGATATGGTCTGCCAGAGAGTGGGTCAGTAGATATGGTCTGCCAGACAGTGAGTCAGTAGATATTGTTTGCCAGACAGTGAGTCAGTAGATATTGTCTGCCAGACAGTGAGTCAGTAGATATTGTTTGCCAGACAGTGAGTCAGTAGATATGGTCTGCCAGACAGTGAGTCAGTAGATATGGTCTGCCAGAGAGTGAGTCAGTAGATATGGTCTGCCAGAGAGTGGGTCAGTAGATATGGTCTGCCAGACAGTGAGTCAGTAGATATTGTCTGCCAGACAGTGAGTCAGTAGATATGGTCTGCCAGACAGTGAGTCAGTAGATATGGTCTGCCAGACAGTGAGTCAGTAGATATTGTTTGCCAGACAGTGAGTCAGTAGATATTGTCTGCCAGACAGTGAGTCAGTAGATATTGTTTGCCAGACAGTGAGTCAGTAGATATTGTCTGCCAGACAGTGAGTCAGTAGATATTGTCTGCCAGACAGTGAGTCAGTAGATATTGTCTGCCAGACAGTGAGTCAGTAGATATGGTCTGCCAGACAGTGAGTCAGTAGATATGGTCTGCCAGACAGTGAGTCAATAGATATTGTCTGCCAGACAGTGAGTCAGTAGATCTGGTCTGCCAGACAGTGAGTCAGTAGATATGGTCTGCCAGACAGTGAGTCAGTAGATATTGTCTGCCAGACAGTGAGTCAGTAGATATTGTCTGCCAGACAGTGAGTCAGTAGATATGGTCTGCCAGACAGTGAGTCAGTAGATATTGTCTGCCAGACAGTGAGTCAGTAGATATTGCCTGCCAGACAGTGAGTCAGTAGATATGGTCTGCCAGACAGTGAGTCAGTAGATATGGTCTGCCAGACAGTGAGTCAGTAGATATGGTCTGCCAGACAGTGAGTCAGTAGATATGGTCTGCCAGACAGTGAGTCAGTAGATATTGTCTGCCAGACAGTGAGTCAGTAGATATTGTTTGCTAGACAGTGAGTCAGTAGATATTGTCTGCCAGACAGTGAGTCAGTAGATATGGTCTGCCAGACAGTGAGTCAGTAGATATTGTCTGCCAGACAGTGAGTCAGTAGATATTGTCTGCCAGACAGTGAGTCAGTAGATATTGTCTGCCAGACAGTGAGTCAGTAGATATGGTCTGCCAGACAGTGAGTCAGTAGATATTGTCTGCCAGACAGTGAGTCAGTAGATATTGTCTGCCAGACAGTGAGTCAGTAGATATGGTCTGCCAGACAGTGAGTCAGTAGATATGGTCTGCCAGACAGTGAGTCAGTAGATATGGTCTGCCAGACAGTGAGTCAGTAGATATGGTCTGCCAGACAGTGAGTCAGTAGATATGGTCTGCCAGACAGTGAGTCAGTAGATATTGTCTGCCAGACAGTGAGTCAGTAGATATTGTTTGCTAGACAGTGAGTCAGTAGATATTGTCTGCCAGACAGTGAGTCAGTAGATATGGTCTGCCAGACAGTGAGTCAGTAGATATTGTCTGCCAGACAGTGAGTCAGTAGATATTGTCTGCCAGACAGTGAGTCAGTAGATATTGTCTGCCAGACAGTGAGTCAGTAGATATGGTCTGCCAGACAGTGAGTCAGTAGATATTGTCTGCCAGACAGTGAGTCAGTAGATATTGTCTGCCAGACAGTGAGTCAGTAGATATGGTCTGCCAGACAGTGAGTCAGTAGATATGGTCTGCCAGACAGTGAATCAGTAGATATTGTCTGCCAGACAGTGAGTCAGTCGATATTGTCTGCCAGACGGTGAGTCAGGACATATTGTCTGCCAGACAGTGGGTCAGTAGATATTGTTTGCCAGACAGTGAGTCAGTAGATATGGTCTGCCAGAGAGTGAGTCAGTAGATATGGTCTGCCAGAGAGTGGGTCAGTAGATATGGTCTGCCAGACAGTGAGTCAGTAGATATTGTTTGCCAGACAGTGAGTCAGTAGATATTGTCTGCCAGACAGTGAGTCAGTAGATATTGTTTGCCAGACAGTGAGTCAGTAGATATGGTCTGCCAGACAGTGAGTCAGTAGATATGGTCTGCCAGAGAGTGAGTCAGTAGATATGGTCTGCCAGAGAGTGGGTCAGTAGATATGGTCTGCCAGACAGTGAGTCAGTAGATATTGTCTGCCAGACAGTGAGTCAGTAGATATGGTCTGCCAGACAGTGAGTCAGTAGATATGGTCTGCCAGACAGTGAGTCAGTAGATATTGTTTGCCAGACAGTGAGTCAGTAGATATTGTCTGCCAGACAGTGAGTCAGTAGATATTGTTTGCCAGACAGTGAGTCAGTAGATATTGTCTGCCAGACAGTGAGTCAGTAGATATTGTCTGCCAGACAGTGAGTCAGTAGATATTGTCTGCCAGACAGTGAGTCAGTAGATATTGTCTGCCAGACAGTGAGTCAGCATATACTGTATTGTCTGCCAGACAGTGGGTCAGATATTGTCTACATTTGGACCAGGGCCAATAGGAATATAGTGTCATTTGGACCAGGGCCAATAGGAATAGAGTGCAGATTGAGCCTCCTCAGAACAGCACCAGAATAGAAGACAACTGCTGAGCATGTATTATTCAGTGAAGATCCTGAAATTGTAGTTTTGGGGCAATGTGAGCTTAACCAGTCTAACCAGCGAAACCAGTCTAACCAGCATAACCAGTCTAATTAGTCAAACCAGTGAAACCAGTCTAACCAGCATAACCTCGTACCCATGTTTATTTATGTATGTACGTATTTAGTGTTTGGAGCGTGTTAAGTGGACTTATATTAAAAGACTCCATTTACACTCTGTTTGACTCTCCTGCGCCTGACTTCCCTGCCACCTGTACACACGACTCTGACAACAAGAGACATCACATTAAACAGATATCAAAAGCCTTCTCTTGCTCTAAAGAGACCAGTCCGAAGTTCACATGAGAAACTCTCGACAAGTCCAACATGTCCCTGATTTAAGAACAAAGAGTCCAGATGGGACTTCAGTCTGTTAGCGAGGACCTCGGCAAATATCTTGTAGTCCGCACAGAGTAATGCCACAGGCCTCCAGTTTCTTAAGGTCACACAGGTCCCCATTTTTGGACAGGAGAGTCAGAGCCGCCCGACGGCAGCTCATCGGCAACTCTCCTACCACGACGCATTCACGCAACACACAAAAAAAGTCCAGTCAAATTATTTCCCAGAATTTGTATAAAACTCCGCTGGGAGTCCGTCGACCCTCGGTGCACGGCCGGGGGACATCTGGGTTACGGCCTCTGCCAGTTCATGGGACAACAGGGGAAAGTCCATTTCATCTCTCTGTGCCAGAGAGAGCTTAAGGAGTTCTGAAAACAAAACCCGAGCACACAGTTCTGCCCTATAAAACACAGTATAAAACTCCACAGTCCGCTCCCGCATCTCCCCCACCACAGAGGTCGCCCGCCCATCAGACAGCCGTAGACAATGCCCTTGGCTTCACCACTCTGTTTTTCCAAACCAAAGAAGAAGGAGCTGGGAGCATCCATCTCCTTGAGCATGGAGAACCCAGCTCTTACAAGTGCTCCCTTTGCTTTAACCTGGAAAAAACTGCCCAGGTTCCTATGTAGTTCAGCTAAATTAGCCTGGAGGCCTACATTGCCTTGCCCCACCATCTCTACCTCCATCTCACTAATACTACGCTCTAGTTCCCCCAATATTCTCCTAGCCTCTGAGGAGGAGAGAGCTGTATTCTGTTGACAGAAAACTTCTAACTTTCCCCACAGCCCACCATTGACTCAGAAACTCATACAACCCCTCTTCGCTGCTCCCACCTTTCCCAAAAAGTCTGGAAACCTGAGCAAAAAGTGGTACCTTGTAAGAGCTTTACATTAAACTTAAAGAAAATAAGTAAGGACACAGCCCTTCATCCGGCCTCTCAACTACAACTACAAAACCCTCGCAGCATGCACACACACAGAGAGAGAAAGAGAGAGAGAGAGAGAGAGAGAGAGAGAGAGAGAGAGAGAGAGAGAGAGAGAGAGAGAGAGAAAATACATATACATAATATGACATTTGTAATGTCTTTATTCTTTTGGAACTTCTGTGAGTGTAATGTTGAGTGTATTATCTACTTCACTTGCTTTGGCAATGTTAACATATGTTTCCCATGCTAATAAAGCTGCCTTGAATTGAATTGAGAGAATCTTTGCTGGCTAATAGCAGGAGAGGAGGGTACACATTGTTGTCTGAGGTCTGTTTCATTATGGAGATTTTCACTGCAGTGTCTTTCCAATCTTCATCCCTCCATTAATCCTCCCTCCATCCCTGGCTCAAACACTGAGGTCTGATTAAATCAGGAGCCAGATTGGCTTTCCGCCTGCTGCTTCGAGACCATGTCTCACCCTTCTTCTCTTCCTGTCTCCCTCTCTCTGTATCTCCTCTCTATCTCTGTATCTCCCCTTCTCTTTCTCTCTCTGTTTCCCCCCTCTCTCTCTCTGTTTCTCCCCTCTCTCTCTCTGTTTCTCCCCCCTCTCTCTGTCCCCCCCTCTCTCTGTTTCTCCTCCCCCTCCCTCTGTCCCCCCCTCTCTGTTTCTCCTCCCCCTCCCTCCCCCTCTCTGTTTCTCCTCCCCCTCCCTCTGTTCTCCCCTCTCTCTGTTTCTCCTCCCCCTCCCTCTGTTCTCCCCTCTCTCTGTTTCTCCCCCCTCTCCCTCTGTTTCTCCCCCCTCTCTCTCTCTGTTTCTCCCCTCTCTCTCTGTTTCTCCCCCGCTCTCTCTGTTTCTCTCCCCTCTCTCTCTGTTTCTCCCCCCTCTCTCTCTGTTTCTCCCCTCTCTCTCTCTGTTTCTACCCCCTCTCTCTCTGTTTTTCCCCCCCTCTCTCTGTTTCTCCCCTCTCTCTCTGTTTCTCCCCCCTCTCTCTGTTTCTCTCCCCTCTCTCTCTGTTTCTCCCCTCTCTCTCTCTGTTTCTCCCCTCTCTCTCTGTTTCTCCCCTCTCTCTCTGTTTCTCCCCCCTCTCTCTGTTTCTCTCCCCTCTCTCTCTGTTTCTCCCCTCTCTCTCTCTGTTTCTCCCCCCTCTCTCTGTTTCTCCTCCCCCTCCCTCTGTCCCCCCCTCTCTGTTTCTCCTCCCCCTCCCTCTGCCCCCCCCTCTCTGTTTCTCCTCCCCCTCCCTCTGTTCTCCCCTCTCTCTGTTTCTCCTCCCCCTCCCTCTGTTCTCCCCTCTCTCTGTTTCTCCCCCCTCTCCCTCTGTTTCTCCCCCCTCTCTCTCTCTGTTTCTCCCCTCTCTCTCTGTTTCTCCCCCGCTCTCTCTGTTTCTCTCCCCTCTCTCTCTGTTTCTCCCCCCTCTCTCTCTGTTTCTCCCCTCTCTCTCTCTGTTTCTACCCCCTCTCTCTCTGTTTCTCCCCCCTCTCTCTCTGTTTCTCCCCTCTCTCTTTGTTTCTCCCCCCTCTCTCTGTTTCTCTCCCCTCTCTCTCTGTTTCTCCCCTCTCTCTCTGTTTCTCCCCTCTCTCTCTCTGTTTCTCCCCCCGCTCTCTCTGTTTCTCTCCCCTCTCTCTCTGTTTCTCCCCCCTCTCTCTCTGTTTCTCCCCCCCTCTCCCTCTGTACTCCCCCACCCCTCTCTCTGTCTGTACTCCCCCACCCCTCTCTCTGTCTGTACTCCCCCACCCCTCTCTCTCTGTACTCCCCCACCCCTCTCTCTGTCTGTACTCCCCCACCCCTCTCTCTCTGTAGTCCCCCACCCTTCTCTCTCTGTTTCTCTCCCCTCTTTCCCTCTGTTTCCCACCCCTCTCTCTCTGTTTCTACCCCCTCTCTCTCTCTCTGTCCCCCCCCCTCTATCTCTGTTTCTCCCCCTCTCTCTCTGTTTCTCCCCCTCTCTCTGTTTCTCTCCCCTCTCTCTCTGTTTCTCCCCTCTCTCTCTGTTTCTCCCCCCTCTCTCTCTGTTTCTCTCCCCTCTCTCTCTCTGTTTCTCCCCTCTCTCTCTGTTTCTCCCCCCTCTCTCTCTGTTTCTCTCCCCGCTCTCTCTGTACTCCCCCACCCCTCTCTCTGTCTGTACTCCCCCACCCCCCTCTCTCTGTACTCCCCCACTCCCTCTCTCTCTGTTTCTCCCCCCTGTCTCTCTCTGTATCTCCCCCCTCCTCTTCCTCCCATACTGGAGCCAGTATGATATATTTATCTGTCTAATGGGTTGGACTGTGATGTGATCCTCTCTAGGGGTTGGTTGCTGGAGCTAATCAAAACACAACCCTCTATAGCCACTCAGTAACACCACTCTCTAGAGCCACTCAGTAACACCACTCTCTATAGCCACTCAGTAACACACACTCTCTAGAGCCACTCAGTAACACCACTCTCTATAGCCACTCAGTAACACCACTCTCTATAGCCACTCAGTAACACCACTCTCTATAGCCACTCAGTAACACCACTCTCTATAGCCACTCAGTAACACCACTCTCTATAGCCACTCAGTAACACACACTCTCTAGAGCCACTCAGTAACACCACTCTCTATAGCCACTCAGTAACACCACTCTCTATAGCCACTCAGTAACACCACTCTCTATAGCCACTCAGTAACACCACTCTCTATAGCCACTCAGTAACACCACTCTCTAGAGCCACTCAGTAACACCACTCTCTATAGCCACTCAGTAACACACACTCTCTAGAGCCACTCAGTAACACCACTCTCTATAGCCATTCAGTAACACCACTCTCTAGAGCCACTCAGTAACACCACTCTCTAGAGCCATTCAGTAACACCACTCTCTATAGCCACTCAGGAACACACACTCTCTCAATTAAGCTCTTAATACACACTCGGAATACACTAAAGACACTCAAACACACACTCTCAATACACACCAAAGCGCACAATCTGAAACATACTCTCAATAACAAACCCTCAGAAACACACATGCAATGTCAATAATCAGGTCCTAATGGCCTGGTACTCAGGGCTCTACTGTTCCTCCATCAGGTCCTAATGGCCTGGTACTCAGGGCTCTATTGTCCTTCCATCAGGTCCTAATGGCCTGGTACTCAGGGCTCTATTGTTCCTCCATCAGGTCCTAATGGTCTGGTACTCAGGGCTCTATTGTTCCTCCATCAGGTCCTAATGGTCTGGTACTCAGGGCTCTATTGTTCCTCCATCAGGTCCCAATGGTCTGGTACTCAGGGCTCTATTGTTCCTCCATCAGGTCCTAATGGTCTGGTACTCAGGGCTCTATTGTTCCTCCATCAGGTCCTAATGGTCTGGTACTCAGGGCTCTATTGTTCCTCCATCAGGTCCTAATGGTCTGGTACTCAGGGCTCTATTGTTCCTCCATCAGGTCCTAATGACCTGGTACTCAGGGCTCTATTGTTCCTCCATCAGGTCCTAATGGCCTGGTACTCAGGGCTCTATTGTTCCTCCATCAGGTCCTAATGGTCTGGTACTCAGGGCTCTATTGTCCCTCCATCAGGTCCTAATGGTCTGGTACTCAGGGCTCTATTGTCCCTCCATCAGGTCCTAATGGTCTGGTACTCAGGGCTCTATTGTCCCTCCATCAGGTCCTAATGGTCTGGTACTCAGGGCTCTATTGTCCCTCCATCAGGTCCTAATGGTCTGGTACTCAGGGCTCTATTGTCCCTCCATCAGGTCCTAATGGTCTGGTACTCAGGGCTCTATTGTCCCTCCATCAGGTCCTAATGGTCTGGTACTCAGGGCTCTATTGTTCCTCCATCAGGTCCTAATGGTCTGGTACTCAGGGCTCTATTGTTCCTCCATCAGGTCCTAATGGTCTGGTACTCAGGGCTCTATTGTTCCTCCATCAGGTCCTAATGGTCTGGTACTCAGGGCTCTATTGTTCCTCCATCAGGTCCTAATGGCCTGGTACTCAGGGCTCTACTGTCCCTCCATCAGGTGCTAATGGCCTGGTACTCAGGGCTCTATTGTTCCTCCATCAGGTCCTAATGGTCTGGTACTCAGGGCTCTATTGTCCCTCCATCAGGTCCTAATGGTCTGGTACTCAGGGCTCTATTGTTCCTCCATCAGGTCCTAATGGTCTGGTACTCAGGGCTCTATTGTTCCTCCATCAGGTCCTAATGGTCTGGTACTCAGGGCTCTATTGTCCCTCCATCAGGTCCTAATGGTCTGGTACTCAGGGCTCTATTGTCCCTCCATCAGGTCCTAATGGTCTGGTACTCAGGGCTCTATTGTTCCTCCATCAGGTCCTAATGGTCTGGTACTCAGGGCTCTATTGTCCCTCTAACCACTCTGACATAAATGCAATCAAAAATCACATCAAAACAGTATCATGCTTTTAAAACTCACCTCACTGTGATCGATACACGTGAAGAAAGAAGTTCAACAACAGGTTGAAACTGAGTGGGGAAAACGTGGTTGATGTGGATGTTGTTTCAAAGCCAAACACAACGAAACAGCTACGTAGATTGAAGATGTTTTTTGGTACATGATTGGTCTAGCTAGCCTCTACTCCAAGATTCTAGGAGTTGCTTTTGAGTGATGACTGTATTGCTATGTATACTGGATGGGCTGGTTACCTGATGCTACGCTCTACTTTTAGTTTATTTTTGGACCATTTTAATTGTAAACGATCACAGTAAGGCACTTAACTGTTACCCAGAAATGATTTGATATTGAATTAAAATGGCTGCAGTGGACCTTTAAAGGATGGGTCATCATAGTGAGACACACACACACACACACACACACACACACACACAGTCACAGTTGAGACGCTTCCAGAGTCAGAGACCGTGTAAAGGGCTGTGTGTCTCTGTGTTTGTTATGATGTATTGACCGACTCTGGGTCTCTGTGTACGTGTCTGTGTGTTTCTGTGTGTGTTTCTGTGTTTCTGTGTGTGCGTGGGTGATGTATTGACTGACTCTGTGTCTGTGTGGGTCTTGGCTTCACAGGGGAAGTCCTATGTGTTTGACCGGGTGTTCCCCACCAACACAACACAGGAACAGGTGTACAACACCTGCGCCAAGCAGATAGTCAAAGGTGAGTGCCAGCCTCTCTCTCTCTCTCTCTCTCTGTCTCGCTCTCTCTCTCTCCCTCTTTCTCTCGCTCTCTCACTCTCTCTCGCTCTCTCTCTCTCGCTCTCTCTCGCTCTCTCGCGCTCTCTCTCGCTCTCTCGCTCGCTCTCTCTCGCTCTCTCTCGCTCTCTCTCGCTCTCTCTCTCTCTTGCTCTCTCTCTCTCTCTCTCTCGTACCAGTCAAAGGTTTGGACACACCTACTCATTCAAGGGTTTTTCTTAATTTTTGCTATTTTCTACATTGTAGAATAATAGTGAAGACATCAAAACTATGAAATAACACATATGGAATCATGTAGTTACCAAAATAGTGTTTAAAAAATGATCTCAATTGGGTTGAGGTCGGGTAATTGTGGAGGTCAGGTCATCTGATGCAGCACTCCATCAATCTCCTTCTTGGTCAAATATCCCTTACACAGCCTGGAGGTGTGTTGGGTCATTGTCCTGTTGAAACACAAATATTAGTCCCACTAAGTGCAAACCAGATGGGATGATGTATCGCTGCAGAATGCGGTTGTAGCCATGCTGGTTAACAGTGTGCAAAGCTGTCATCTGTGCCTTTGATTCTAAATAATTCACTGACAGTGTCACCAGCAAAGCATCCCCACACCATCACACCTCCTCCTCCATGCTTCACGGTGGGAACCACACATGCGGAGATAATCCGTTCACCTACTCTGCGTCTCATACAGACACGGCGGTTGGAACCAAAAATCTCAAAGTTGGACTCATCAGACAAAAGGACAGATTTCCACCAGTCTAATGTCCATTGCTTGTGTTTCTTGGCCTAAGCGAGTCTCTTCTTCTTATTGGTGTCCTTTAGTAGTGGTTGCTTTGCAGCAATTCGACCATGAAGGCCTGATTCACGCAGTCTCCTCTGAACAGTTGATGTTGAGATGTGTCTGTGACTTGAACTCTGTGAAGCATTTATTTGGGCTGCAATTTCTGAGGCTGGTAACTCTAATGAACTTATCCTCTGCAGCAGAGGTAACTCTGGGTCTTCCATTCCTGTGGCGGTCCTCATGAGAGCCAGTTTCATCATAGCTCTTGATGGTTTTTGTGTCTGCACTTGAAGAAACTTTTAAAGTTCTTGAAATGTTCCATGTTGACTGACCTTCATGTCTTAAAGTAATGATGGTCTGTCGTTTCTCTTTGCTTATTTGAGCTGTTAATATGGACTCGGTCTTTTACCAAATAGGGCTATCTTCTGTATACACCCCCTACCTTCTAACAACACATCTGATTGGCTCAAAGGCATTAAGATGGAAAGAAATTCCACTATTTAACTTTTAACAAGGCACACCTGTTAATTGAAATGCATTCCAGGTGAATACTTCATGAAGCTGGTTGAGAGAATGCCAAGAGTGTTCGAAGCTGTCATCAAGGCAAAGGGTGGCTACTTTGAAGAATCTCAAATATAACATATATTTTGAATTGTTTAAAACTTTTTTATATGATTCCATATGTGTTATTTTCATAGTTTTGGTGTCTTGATGTTTTGATGTCTTCCACAATTTACGAGTTGGTGTGTCCAAACTTTTGACTGATACTGTATATGTTTCCAACATACCTAAACATGTGCCAAGAAGATAGCCTAGTCAAAGGGGAGGAGCCACTTATCACCACCATACCCCAGAGCAGCCGTAGCTGACAGAGCAGCCGTAGCTTACAGAGCAGCCGTAGCTGACAGAACAGCTGGTAGCTTCACTTTGATTCTAGTAGTAGTTTGGGCCTGATAAAAAAAGAACCCAAAAGCAATCATGTGCACGCTTATCTTGAATGAAATATGAAGGCTTGTAAATGAGATATGGGCTCCCTCGAGCTCTACTATCTTGCTCCTCTCTCTCTCTCTCTCTCTCTCACACACATTCTGCTACATTCAAAGATATTGCAGATTTCAATCCAGTGGTCTAACATGTCTGTCTGTGATTGAGTCTAGGACAGATAGATGGCTGGACGAGGAAGATAACAGCACAGCCAGAACATAGAGAGCATGAGGGAACAGAGAGAAACAACAGAGACACCCAATGAGAACCCAACCAGAGGTAGCGAGTAACAACAGAGACACCCAATGAGAACCCAGCCAGAGGTAGCGAGTAACAACAGAGACACCCAATGAGAACCCAGCCAGAGGTAGAGAGTAACAACAGAGACACCCAATGAGAACCCAGCCAGAGGTAGAGAGTAACAACAGAGACACCCAATGAGAACCCAGCCAGAGGTAGCGAGTAACAACAGAGACACCCAATGAGAACCAAGCCAGAGGTAGAGAGACCCTAATGGGTCTCTGTAATCTGGGGGAAATATGTATCTCTGATAGGGTCATACCAAGTTAGGAAGTGCAGGTTGGTTTCCTCCTCATCTTGTGGCCTCTCTCTAGCCTGGTTCCTCTCTAGGTTTCTTCCTAGGTTTTGGCCTTTCTAGGGAGTTTTTTCTAGCCACCGTGCTTCTACACCTGCATTGCTTGCTGTTTGAGGTTTTAGGCTGGGTTTCTGTACAGCACTTTGAGATATCAGCTGATGTACGAAGGGCTATATAAATACATTTGATTTGATTTGATCTCAATAGCAAGGCTCACTGAGTCAAAGAATGTGAAATAGATAATAAAACAATAGAGAAATTAACAATTTTAAAAATTAACATTAAATGTTACACTCACAGTAGTTCCAAATGTCATATTACGTATATATACAGTGTTGTAATATATACAGTGTTGTAATATATACAGTGTTGTAATACATACAGTGTTGTAACAATGTACAAATGGTTAAAGAACACAAGGGAAAATAAATCAACATAAATATAGTTTGTATTTACAATGGTGTTTGTTCTTCACTGGTTGACCTTTTCTTGTGGCAACAGGTCACAAATATTGATGTTGTGATGGCGCACTGTGGAATTTCACCCAGTAGATATGGGAGTTGATCAAAATTGCATTTATTTTCAAATTCTTTGTCAGTATGTGTCATCTGGGGGGAATGTGTGTCATACATCTGATCTGAGGTTAGGAAGTGCAGCTCAGTTTCCATCTCATTTTGTGGGCAGTGAGCACATAGCCTGTCTTCTCTTGAGAGCCATGTCTGCTCACTGAGTCTGTACATAGTCAAAGCTTTCCTTAATTTTGGGTCAGTCACAGTGGTCAGGTATTCTGCCACATTGTACTCTCTGTTTAGGGCCAAATAACATTCTACTTTGCTCAGTTTTTTTTGTAAATTCTTTCCAATGTGTCAAGTAATTATCTTTTTGTTTTCTCATGATTTGGTTGGGTCTAATTGTGCTGCTGTCCTGGGGCTCTGTGGGGTGTGTTTGTGTTTGTGAACAGAGCCCCAGGACCAGCTTGCTTAGGGGACTCTTCTCCAAGTTCATCTCTCTGTAGGTGATGGCTTTGTTATGGAAGGTTTGGGAATCACTTCCTTTTAGGTGGTTGTAGAATTTAACAGCTCTTTTCTGGATTTTGATAATTAGTGGGTTTCATCCTAATTCTGCTCTGCATGCATTATTTGGTGTTTTGCTTTGTACACAGAGGATATTTTTGCAGAATTCTGCATGTAGAGTCTCAATTTGGTGTTTGTCCCATTTTGTGAATTCTTGGTTGGTGAGCGGACCCCAGACCTCACAACCATAAAGGGCAATGGGCTCTATAACTGATTCAAGTATTTTTAGCCAAATCCTAATTGATATGACGAATTTTATGTTATTTTTGATGGCATAGAAGGCCCTTCTTGCCTTGTCTCTCAGATCGTTCACAGGTTTGTGGAAGTTACCTGTGGCGCTGATGTTTAGGCCAAGGTATGTATAGTTTTTTTGTGTGCTCTAGGGCAACGATGTCTAGATGGAATTTGTATTTGTGGTCCTGGCAACTGGACCTTTTTTGGAACACAATTTATTTTTTGTCTTACTGAGATTTACTGTCAGGGCCCAAGTCTGACAGAATCGTTGCAGAAGATCTAGGTGCTGCTGTAGGCCCTCATTGGTTGGGGACAGATCTAGGTGCTGCTGTAGGCCCTCATTGGTTGGGGACAGATCTAGGTGCTGCTGTAGGCCCTCATTGGTTGGGGACAGATCTAGGTGCTGCTGTAGGCCCTCATTGGTTGGGGACAGATCTAGGTGCTGCTGTAGGCCCTCCTTGGTTGGGGACAGATCTAGGTGCTGCTGTAGGCCCTCATTGGTTGGGGACAGATCTAGGTGATGCTGTAGGCCCTCATTGGTTGGGGACAGATCTAGGTGATGCTGTAGGCCCTCATTGGTTGGGGACATAAGAACCAGATCATCAGCAAACAGTAGACATTTGACTACAGGTTCTAGTAGATTATCTCTCTCTCCTGGCTGTGTTGGTCTGATTGTCTGTCTGGCTCTGGCCTTCTTATCTTCCTTCCCTCCCTCTCATCTCAAAGACAGATTTCCTCTGTTTATACTTCACTTGTTCATGTCACGGTTCAACTCAGCTCCAACCTCAGCATGACCAGAATAACTAACAGAGGAGGAAGATGTGAAGAGGAAGGAGAGAGAAATGGAGATGGAGAGAGAGGGGGATATAAGGGGGTGGAGAGAGAGAGGGGAATATAAGGGGGTGGAGAGAGAGAGAGGGGGATATAAGGGGGTGGAGAGAGAGGGGGGGTATAAGGGGGTGGAGAGAGAGAGAGGGGGATATAAGGGGGTGGAGAGAGAGAGAGGGGGATATAAGGGGGTGGAGAGAGAGGGGGGTATAAGGGGGTGGAGAGAGAGAGAGGGGGATATAAGGAGGTGGAGAGAGAGAGAGGGGGATATAAGGGGGTGGAGAGAGAGAGAGGGGGATATAAGGGGGTGGAGAGAGAGGGGGGTATAAGGGGGTGGAGAGAGAGAGAGGGGGATATAAGGAGGTGGAGAGAGAGAGAGGGGGATATAAGGGGGTGGAGAGAGAGAGAGGGGGATATAAGGGGGTGGAGAGAGAGAGGGGGATATAAGGGGGTGGAGAGAGAGAGAGGGGGATATAAGGGGGTGGAGAGAGAGAGAGGGGGATATAAGGAGGTGGAGAGAGAGAGAGGGGGATATAAGGGGGTGGAGAGAGAGAGAGGGGGATATAAGGAGGTGGAGAGAGAGAGAGGGGGATATAAGGGGGTGGAGAGAGAGAGAGGGGGATATAAGGGGGTGGAGAGAGAGAGGGGGATATAAGGGGGTGGAGAGAGAGAGAGGGGGATATAAGGGGGTGGAGAGAGAGAGAGGGGGATATAAGGAGGTGGAGAGAGAGAGAGGGGGATATAAGGGGGTGGAGAGAGAGGGGGGGTATAAGGGGGTGGAGAGAGAGAGAGGGGGATATAAGGGGGTGGAGAGAGAGAGAGGGGGATATAAGGGGGTGGAGAGAGAGGGGGGTATAAGGGGGTGGAGAGAGAGAGAGGGGGATATAAGGAGGTGGAGAGAGAGAGAGGGGGATATAAGGGGGTGGAGAGAGAGAGAGGGGGATATAAGGGGGTGGAGAGAGAGAGAGGGGGATATAAGGGGGTGGAGAGAGAGAGAGGGGGATATAAGGGGGTGGAGAGAGAGAGAGGGGGATATAAGGGGGTGGAGAGAGAGAGAGGGGGATATAAGGGGGTGGAGAGAGAGATAGGGTATAAGGGGGTGGAGAGAGAGAGAGGGGGATATAAGGGGGTCGAGAGAGAGAGAGGGGGATATAAGGGGGTGGAGAGAGAGAGAGGGGATATAAGGGGGTGGAGAGAGAGAGAGGGGGATATAAGGGGGTGGAGAGAGAGAGAGGGGATATAATGGGGTGGAGAGAGAGAGAGGGGGATATAAGGGGGTGGAGAGAGAGAGGGGGATATAAGGGGGTGGAGAGAGAGAGGGGGATATAAGGGGGTGGAGAGAGAGAGAGGGGATATAAGGGGGTGGAGAGAGAGGGGGGGTATAAGGGGGTGGAGAGAGAGAGAGGGGATATAAGGGGGTGGAGAGAGAGGGGGGGGTATAAGGGGGTGGAGAGAGAGAGGGGATATAAGGGGGTGGAGAGAGAGAGAGGGGGATATAAGGGGGTGGAGAGAGAGAGAGGGGGATATAAGGGGGTGGAGAGAGAGAGGGGGGGATATATGGGGGTGGAGAGAGAGAGAGGGGATATAAGGGGGTGGAGAAAGAAAGTTAAAGCAACAGAAGGGAGGAGAGATGAAGGGAGGAGTGTGAAAAGAAATGGTAGAGGATGAATGTCTTTAAGGTTCCTTCTGGCTCCTAGCCTGAAACTCTTCTCACAGTCTTCTCACAGTCTGTCAAGGCGGAGGTGGTGCTGATTGCTAGTGCTTTCTGTTTCGTGCTCTATGTAAGGGTGTGTGTGTGTGTGTGTGTGTGTGTGTGTGTGTGTGTGTGTGTGTGTGGGTATGTGTGTGTGTGTGTGTGTGTGTGTGTGTGTGTGTGTGTGTGTGTGTGTGTGTGTGTGTGTGTACCAGGGTTTCCCGTTAGCCAGTAAATGCCAGCTTTTGTCATTTCAAAATAAATAATATTAATTGATGGAAATACTAGTCGATGGGCTCCAAATGAAAAGGCTAATATACTTCATAAGATGATAAATCCTTAATCTGTTTGGAATTTAGTGTCGGGTGTGGGTCTCTATTCTTACTCAATCAAAAGATGCAAGGTTCTCCTAAGGGACTTCAGCTAAGTGTAACCCGAAGAGGCAAAATTGGTGAAGATTGTGTTGAAAATCCCTGTCTCCAACGTGCGAGAGGGGATTATTTCCCCCCAAAACAGAGTAAAGTTGGCCTCAAGATCGCTCTTTCTTTGAGGACAAAGTAGCGAGGCTGATGTGCATCAAGCTGCTCTAACGAGTTGGACAGTTTTCAAATCAAATCAAATCAAATTTTATTTGTCACATACACATGGTTAGCAGATGTTAATGCGAGTGTAGCGAAATGCTTGTACTTCTAGTTCCGACAATGCAGTAATAACCAACGAGTAATCTAACTAACAATTCCAAAACGACTACCTTATACACACAAGTGTAAAGGGATAAAGAATATGTACATAAAGATATATGAATGAGTGATGAATGAGTGATGGTACAGAACGGCATTGACTTCCCAACAGCAACGGCTCACTTGGAGCAGGCCAAGGCCCTCTGTAAACACCTCACTGAGCAGGCCAAGGCCCTCTGTAAACACCTCACTGAGCAGACCAGGGCCCTCTGTAGACACCTCACTGAGCAGGCCAAGGCCCTCTGTAAAAACACCTCACTGAGCAGGCCAAGGCCCTCTGTAAACACCTCACTGAGCAGGCCAAGGCCCTCTGTAAACACCTCACTGAGCAGGCCAAGGCCCTCTGCAAACACCTCACTGAGCAGGCCAAGGCCCTCTGTAAACACCTCACTGAGCAGGCCAAGGCCCTCTGTAAACACCTCACTGAGCAGGCCAAGGCCCTCTGTAAACACCTCACTGAGCAGGCCAAGGCCCTCTGCAAACACCTCACTGAGCAGGCCAAGGCCCTCTGTAAACACCTCACTGAGCAGGCCAAGGCCCTCTGTAAACACCTCACTGAGCAGGCCAAGGCCCTCTGTAAACACCTCACTGAGCAGGCCAAGGCCCTCTGTAAACACCTCACTGAGCAGGCCAAGGCCCTCTGTAAACACCTCACTGAGCAGACCAGGGCCCTCTGTAGACACCTCACTGAGCAGGCCAAGGCCCTCTGTAAAAACACCTCACTGAGCAGGCCAAGGCCCTCTGTAAACACCTCACTGAGCAGGCCAAGGCCCTCTGTAAACACCTCACTGAGCAGGCCAAGGCCCTCTGCAAACACCTCACTGAGCAGGCCAAGGCCCTCTGTAAACACCTCACTGAGCAGGCCAAGGCCCTCTGTAAACACCTCACTGAGCAGGCCAAGGCCCTCTGTAAACACCTCACTGAGCAGGCCAAGGCCCTCTGCAAACACCTCACTGAGCAGGCCAAGGCCCTCTGTAAACACCTCACTGAGCAGGCCAAGGCCCTCTGTAAACACCTCACTGAGCAGGCCAAGGCCCTCTGTAAACACCTCACTGAGCAGGCCAAGGCCCTCTGTAAACACCTCACTGAGCAGGCCAAGGCCCTCTGTAAACACCTCACTGAGCAGGCCAAGGCCCTCTGTAAACACCTCACTGAGCAGGCCAAGGCCCTCTGCAAACACCTCACTGAGCAGACCAAGGCCCTCTGTAAACATCTCACTGAGCAGGCCAAGGCCCTCTGTAAACACCTCACTGAGCAGGCCAAGGCTCTCTGTAAACACCTCACTGAGCAGGCCAAGGCCCTCTGTAAACACCTCACTAAGCAGGCCAAGGCCCTCTGCAAACACCTCACTGAGCAGGCCAAGGCCCTCTGTAAACACCTCACTGAGCAGGCCAAGGCCCTCTGTAAACACCTCACTGAGCAGGCCAAGGCCCTCTGTAAACACCTCACTGAGCAGGCCAAGGCCCTCTGTAAACACCTCACTGAGCAGGCCAAGGCCCTCTGTAAACACCTCACTGAGCAGGCCAAGGCCCTCTGTAAACACCTCACTGAGCAGGCCAAGGCCCTCTGCAAACACCTCACTGAGCAGGCCAAGGCCCTCTGTAAACACCTCACTGAGCAGGCCAAGGCCCTCTGTAAACACCTCACTGAGCAGGCCAAGGCCCTCTGCAAACACCTCACTGAGCAGGCCAAGGCCCTCTGTAAACACCTCACTGAGCAGGCCAAGGCCCTCTGTAAACACCTCACTGAGCAGGCCAAGGCCCTCTGCAAACACCTCACTGAGCAGGCCAAGGCCCTCTGTAAACACCTCACTGAGCAGGCTAAGGCCCTCTGTAAACACCTCACTGAGCAGGCCAAGGCCCTCTGTAAACACCTCACTGAGCAGGCCAAGGCCCTCTGTAAACACCTCACTGAGCAGACCAGGGCCCTCTGTAAACACCTCACCGAGCAGGCCAAGGCCCTCTGTAAACACCTCACTGAGCAGACCAAGGCCCTCTGTAAACACCTCACTGAGCAGACCAGGGCCCTCTGTAAACACCTCACTGAGCAGACCAAGGCCCTCTGTAAACACCTCACTGAGCAGGCCAAGGCCCTCTGTAAACACCTCACTGAGCAGACCAAGGCCCTCTGTAAACACCTCACTGAGCAGGCCAAGGCCCTCTGCAAACACCTCACTGAGCAGGCCAAGGCCCTCTGTAAACACCTCACTGAGCAGACCAAGGCCCTCTGTAAACACCTCACTGAGCAGGCCAAGGCCCTCTGTAAACACCTCACTGAGCAGACCAGGGCCCTCTGTAAACACCTCACCGAGCAGGCCAAGGCCCTCTGTAAACACCTCACTGAGCAGACCAAGGCCCTCTGTAAACACCTCACTGAGCAGACCAGGGCCCTCTGTAAACACCTCACTGAGCAGACCAAGGCCCTCTGTAAACACCTCACTGAGCAGGCCAAGGCCCTCTGTAAACACCTCACTGAGCAGACCAAGGCCCTCTGTAAACACCTCACTGAGCAGGCCAAGGCCCTCTGTAAACACCTCACTGAGCAGACCAAGGCCCTCTGTAAACACCTCACTGAGCAGACCAAGGCCCTCTGTAAACACCTCACTGAGCAGACCAAGGCCCTCTGTAAACACCTCACTGAGCAGGCCAAGGCCCTCTGTAAACACCTCACTGAGCAGGCCAAGGCCCTCTGCAAACACCTCACTGAGCAAGCCAAGGCCCTCTGTAAACACCTCACTGAGCAGGCCAAGGCCCTCTGTAAACACCTCACTGAGCAGGCCAAGGCCCTCTGTAAACACCTCACTGAGCAGACCAAGGCCCTCTGCAAACGCAAGTAAATTAGAGACAAGTGATTGTGTCGTTCAGACCCTGTCCAAGTAGTTTTTCTGCTGCTCTAGGAAAGATCAACATATGACACCCATTTGTCATGAATAGAATAAAGATTTGGAATGTATTGATAGACTACAGTAGAGTAATGGTGTGGATCATACCGCAATTGATGCATTTCAGTTGAGATAATTCAGTAGCACTTGGAAAAACGAAACATCATTGCCAAGTATTCACATCGGAGTTACAATGCAATCACTAGGCAGCCAACTGCCTACATTAGGAAACAGACTTGTTACCAATAAACCACGTGTATATCACACATGACACGAGTCACGACCCCCACGGCAGTTCAAATTACAATAAACAAAACATTAATTAGCATCCTCCTGTAGAACTGTAAAAAACGACTGATTGCATTTGAGCTTTGGAAACGAGTGTTTACATAAAAATGCATGGCGCTGGCCTCGTTTCACAGGAGCATTTTAAAATAATCCTTCTTTCAATGAACCACACTTAACAAATGTAGTTTATTTGCATATCGAATTTCATTGTCCAACGTCAGTTTTATTATTTCTTCATTTTGTGTCAGTTAACGCACTCGGGCGTAGTGGGTGAGGAGTCGGGCGTAGTGGGTGAGGAGTCGGGCGTAGTGGGTGAGGAGTCGGGCGTAGTGGGTGAGGAGTCGGGCGTAGTGGGTGAGGAGTCGGGCGTAGTGGGTGAGGAGTCGGGCGTAGTGGGTGAGGAGTCGGGCGTAGTGGGTGAGGAGTCGGGCGTAGTGGGTGAGGAGTCGGGCGTAGTGGGTGAGGAGTCGGGCGTAGTGGGTGAGGAGTCGGGCGTAGTGGGTGAGGAGTCGGGCGTAGTGGGTGAGGAGTCGGGCGTAGTGGGTGAGGAGTCGGGCGTAGTGGGTGAGGAGTCGGGCGTAGTGGGTGAGGAGTCGGGCGTAGTGGGTGAGGAGTCGGGCGTAGTGGGTGAGGAGTCGGGCGTAGTGGGTGAGGAGTCGGGCGTAGTGGGTGAGGAGTCGGGCGTAGTGGGTGAGGAGTCGGGCGTAGTGGGTGAGGAGTCGGGCGTAGTGGGTGAGGAGTCGGGCGTAGTGGGTGAGGAGTCGGGCGTAGTGGGTGAGGAGTCGGGCGTAGTGGGTGAGGAGTCGGGCGTAGTGGGTGAGGAGTCGGGCGTAGTGGGTGAGGAGTCGGGCGCAGGAGGCAGAAGGTACAGAATAGTGCTTTTATTTCGGCACGCAGGGAAAATTGTGCACGCCAAATACCGGGCGTAAATACAAGATAGCCCAAACACAGGACTTAATGAGTCCGGAGAAAAACCCAAAACGAGACACTCGAAGGGATCGGCGGCAGCTAGTAGACTGGTGACGATGACCGCCGAGCGCCGCCCAAACAGGAAGTGGAGACAAAACCAACAGAAGGGATCGGCGGCAGCTAGTAGACTGGTGACGACGACCGCCGAGCGTCGCCCGAACAGGAAGAGGAGCCACCTTCGGTAGTAGTCATGACAGTGTCTGCCGAGAGTAGCCTCTTTCAACTGCTGTGGTGCTGAATCGCAGCCGGAATGAGAAGTGGGTGTTCGTAGACAGACAGGTTTTGTAATTTATTAGGCCTAATTAAAATGTTCATGCCTAGGCCAAATTAACCTAGATTGTATTTGAAAACAATTTTTCACAATTTTGTTATTTATTAATTCATTATTCATTTATTAATTCAAATGTACATACAAATAGCCTATAGAATTATAAAATTATATTATACAAACATTACACTTTGAAGTTGTGTGAGGACCTGTTTTTCCAGTTTTAAATGTTTTTTTTAAATGTTTAATTGAAATTAAAATATGTATGATACCACATTTATGATTTAGAGCAGGGGACGAAACCTGTCCTATTGGTTTAGGAACATCAATGAAACCTGTCCTATTGGTATAGGAACATCAATGAAACCCGTCCTATTGGTATAGGAACATCAATGAAACCTGTCCTATTGGTATAGGAACATCAATGAAACCTGTCCTATTGGTATAGGAACATCAATGAGACCTGTCCTATTGGTATAGGAACATCAATGAAACCTGTCCTATTGGTATAGGAACATCAATGAAACCTGTCCTATTGGTATAGGAACATCAATGAAACCTGTCCTATTGGTATAGGAACATCAATGAAACCTGTCCTATTGGTATAGGAACATCAATGAGACCTGTCCTATTGGTATAGGAACATCAATGAAACCTGTCCTATTGGTATAGGAACATCAATGAAACCTGTCCTATTGGTATAGGAACATCAATGAAACCTGTCCTATTGGTATAGGAACATCAATGAGACCTGTCCTATTGGTATAGGAACATCAATGAAACCTGTCCTATTGGTATAGGAACATCAAAGAAACCTGTCCTATTGGTATAGGAACATCAATGAAACCTGTCCTATTGGTATAGGAACATCAATGAGACCTGTCCTATTGGTATAGGAACATCAATGAAACCTGTCCTATTGGTATAGGAACATCAATGAGACCTGTCCTATTGGTATAGGAACATCAATGAAACCTGTCCTATTGGTATAGGAACATCAATGAAACCTGTCCTATTGGTATAGGAACATCAATGAGACCTGTCCTATTGGTATAGGAACATCAATGAAACCTGTCCTATTGGTATAGTAACATCAATGAGACCTGTCCTATTGGTATAGGAACATCAATGAAACCTGTCCTATTGGTATAGGAACATCAATGAGACCTGTCCTATTGGTATAGGAACATCAATGAGACCTGTCCTATTGGTATAGGAACATCAATGAGACCTGTCCTATTGGTATAGGAACATCAATGAGACCTGTCCTATTGGTATAGGAACATCAATGAGACCTGTCCTATTGGTATAGGAACATCAATGAAACCTGTCCTATTGGTATAGGAACATCAATGAAACCTGTCCTATTGGTATAGGAACATCAATGAAACCTGTCCTATTGGTATAGGAACATCTTTGTACTTTATTTTATTACAATTTTACTTTTTTATTCTATTAAGATGAATTCCAATGATCTAAATGTGATTTTGAACCCCGTGGGGGGACGCCCTAATGCATTGTTATACACCCCAGTGCAAATGGATGTTTGGCACATTTTTTCAAATGTCAGGTCAATTTCTCTCCAGTCACGTTGTCCGGCGCAACCCATATTTTCGCAACGGAAACCCTGGTGTGTCACGCCCTCTGGGACACGCCCTCTGGGTCACGCCCTCTGGGTCACGCCCACCTCTGGGTCACGCCCTCTGTGTCACGCCCTCTGGGTCACGCCCTCTGGGTCACACCCACCTCTGGGCCACGCCCTCTGGGTCACGCCCACCTCTGGGTCAAGCCCTCTGGGTCACGCCCTCTGGGTCACGCCCGCTGGGTGGGCAAGAATTTAGATCCTAGTGCAGCCAGAGAGTGCTATGGGCTGATTGATGAGGCAGTTCAGGTGTTTTTTCTCTTCGATCTAACATGTATTTTCTGTCTCCTAACCAGATGGTTTTACAGTAAATACCATCCTCTCTCTGTCTCCCGTCTGTCTCCTGTCTCCTAACCAGATGGTTTTACAGTAAAACTACCATCCTCTCTCTGTCCCCTGTCTGTCTCCTGTCTCCTAACCTGGTGGTTTTTACCGTAAAACTACCATCCTCTCTCTGTCCCCTGTCTGTGTCCTGTCTCCTAACCTGGTGGTTTTTACCGTAAAACTACCATCCTCTCTCTGTCCCCTGTCTGTCTCCTGTCTCCTAACCAGATGGTTTTACAGTAAAACTACCATCCTCTCTCTGTCCCCTGTCTGTCTCCTGTCTCCTAACCATATGGTTTTACAGTAAAACTACCATCCTCTCTCTATCCCCTGTCTGTCTCCTGTCTCCTAACCAGATGGTTTTACAGTAAAATTCCATCCTCTCTCTATCCCCTGTCTGTCTCCTGTCTCCTAACCAGATGGTTTTACAGTAAAACTACCATCCTCTCTCTGTCCCCTGTCTGTCTCTTGTCTCCTAACAAGATGGTTTTACAGTAAAACTGCCATCCTCTCTCTGTCCCCTGTCTGTCTCCTGTCTCCTAACCAGATGGTTTTACAGTAAAATTCCATCCAGCTTTCTCTAGATGTACTGTTCCGTTGAACACATTCTGTCTCCTGTCTCTAGATGTTCTGGGGGGATACAATGGCACCATATTCGCCTACGGACAGACCTCCTCTGGAAAGACTCACACTATGGAGGTCAGTGTACGGCAGGGTTTGGAGAGACCTCTTTGTAGACTATTTCCTGTAAGGAGAGTCTGTGTTCCAAATGGAACCGCATTCCTTCTGTTGGCACTACCACTACCAGAGAATGAGTTTACACCACTGAGACCAACTGCAGTCCTAGTGTAGTACCCTTAATGTTGACAATGTATTGTTCCAGCCCAGCACAAGCACACCTAATTCACCTAATCAATGGTTTGATGATTAGTTGAAGAGCTGACTGGGATGTAGTTGTGCCAGGCTTGTGCAGAAATGGTGCATCGCTGTATTGGGTGTACCAGAGGATGACCTCGGTTGAGAAACACAGTAGTTCAAGTCCCCATGGCTTTAAATGATTTACGGTCCTGCCTCCTCTCCTGTAAATATCTTCTGAATCTCTTCCAAGTTAAGTCCCTGTCCCATGTTCCTCCTTCTTTTCCGCCTCTCTCTCTCTCCCTCAATCTTTTCACATGATTTTTCTCCCACTCTTCCTCTAACCTCTCTCTCTCTCCCTCTTCTCTCCTCCTCTCTCTCCCTCTCCTCTCCTCCTCTCTCTCCCTCTCCTCTCTCTCCCTCTCCTCCTCCCTAACTCCCCCTCTCCTCCTCCCTCTCTCCCTCTTCTCTCCTCCTCTATTTCTCCCTCTTCTCTCCTCCTCTCTTTCTCTCTCTCCTCTCCTCCCCTCTCTCCCTCTTCTCTACTCCTCTCTTTCTCTCTCTTCTCTCCTCCTCTTTCTCTCCCTCTCCTCCTCTCTCTCCCTCTCCTCTCCTCCTCTCTCCCTCTTCTCTCCTCCTCTCTCTCCCTCTCCTCTCCTCCTCTCTCTCCCTCTCCTCTCCTCCTCTCTTTCTACCCTTCCTCTCCTCCTCTCTCTCCCTCTCCTCTCCTCTCTTTCTACCTCTCCTCTCCTCCTCTCTCTCCCTCTCCTCTCCTCCTCTCTTTCTCACTCTCCTCTCCTCCTCTCTCTCCCTCTCCTCTCTCTCCCTCTCCTCCTCCCTAACTCCCCCTCTCCTCCTCCCTCTCTCCCTCTTCTCTCCAACTCTCTAACTCTCCATCTCCAAATCTCTAACTCCCCCTCTCCTCCTCCCTCTCCCCCTCTTCTCTCCTCCTCTCTAACTCCCCCTCTTCTCTCTCCTCCTCTCTAACTCCCCCCTTCTCCTACCTAACTCTCCCTCTTCTCTCCTCACTAACTCCCTCTCTTCTCTCGTCTTTCAGGGCAAGCTTCATGACCCACATGGGATGGGGATCATCCCCAGAATTGCAGAGGACATCTTCAATCACATATTCGCCATGGATGAAAACCTGGAGTTCCACATTAAGGTCTGCACTCTATTGACGATGACACCGTCTGCCTGCACCAGGGCTGTTACGCTGACCGGATTACCCCCACACCTGCTGTCATGAGTCATGACCAGGGCTGTTACGCTGACCGTATTACCCCCACACCTGCTGTCATGAGTCCTGACCAGGGCTGTTACGGTGACCGGATTACCCCCACACCTGCTGTCATGAGTCCTGACCAGGGCTGTTACGGTGACCGTATTACCCCCACACCTGTTGTCATGAGTCCTGACCAGGGCTGTTACGGTGACCGTATTACCCCCACACCGGCTGTCATGAGTCCTGACCAGGGCTGTTACGGTGACCGTATTACCCCCACACCGGCTGTCATGAGTCCTGACCAGGGCTGTTACGGTGACCGTATTACCCCCACACCTGCTGTCATGAGTCCTGACCAGGGCTGTTACGGTGACCGGATTACCCCCACACCTGCTGTCATGAGTCCTGACCAGGGCTGTTACGGTGACCGGATTACCCCCACACCTGCTGTCATGAGTCCTGACCAGGGCTGTTACGGTGACCGGATTACCCCCACACCTGCTGTCATGAGTCCTGACCAGGGCTGTTACGGTGACCGGATTACCCCCACACCTGCTGTCATGAGTCCTGACCAGGGCTGTTACGCTGATCGGATTACCCCCACACCTGCTGTCATGAGTCATGACCAGGGCTGTTACGCTGACCGTATTACCCCCACACCTGCTGTCATGAGTCCTGACCAGGGCTGTTACGGTGACCGGATTACCCCCACACCTGCTGTCATGAGTCCTGACCAGGGCTGTTACGGTGACCGTATTACCCCCACACCTGTTGTCATGAGTCCTGACCAGGGCTGTTACGGTGACCGTATTACCCCCACACCGGCTGTCATGAGTCCTGACCAGGGCTGTTACGGTGACCGTATTACCCCCACACCGGCTGTCATGAGTCCTGACCAGGGCTGTTACGGTGACCGTATTACCCCCACACCTGCTGTCATGAGTCCTGACCAGGGCTGTTACGGTGACCGGATTACCCCCACACCTGCTGTCATGAGTCCTGACCAGGGCTGTTACGGTGACCGGATTACCCCCACACCTGCTGTCATGAGTCCTGACCAGGGCTGTTACGGTGACCGGATTACCCCCACACCTGCTGTCATGAGTCCTGACCAGGGCTGTTACGGTGACCGGATTACCCCCACACCTGCTGTCATGAGTCATGAAGGCAGTCAAATACCAGGTGACTGTTTCGTCGCGGTAATTAGGCATCTCCAAGCTCTGATACTACTTGTGAATGAATCCCAGCATAAGAAACAATTCCTTTTTTTTGCAACTTTTTCAAATTATAGTCGCACACCTCATGTAGCCTAGCCCATAGTCCTATATGTTTTAATAAGGTTAGTATCACACCTCATGTAGCCTAGCCCATAGTCCTATATGTTTTAATAAGGTTAGTATCACACCTCATGTAGCCTAGCCCATAGTCCTATATGTTTTAATAAGGTTAGTATCACACCTCATGTAGTCTAGCCCATAGTCCTATATGTTTTAATAAGGTTAGTATCACACCTCATGTAGTCTAGCCCATAGTCCTATAAGGTTAGTATCACACCTCATGTAGCCTAGCCCATAGTCCTATATGTTTTAATAAGGTTAGTATCACACCTCATGTAGCCTAGCCCATAGTCCTATAAGGTTAGTATCACACCTCATGTAGCCTAGCCCATAGGTCTATATGTTTTAATAAGGTTAGTATCACACCTCATGTAGCCTAGCCCATAGGCCTATAAGGTTAGTATCACACCTCATGTAGCCTAGCCCATAGGTCTATATGTTTTAATAAGGTTAGTATCACACCTCATGTAGTCTAGTCCATAGTCCTATATGTTTTAATAAGGTTAGTATCACACCTCATGTAGCCTAGCCCATAGGTCTATATGTTTTAATAAGGTTAGTATCACACCTCATGTAGTCTAGCCCATAGTCCTATATGTTTTAATAAGGTTAGTATCACACCTCATGTAGCCTAGCCCATAGGTTTATATGTTTTAATAAGGTTAGTATCACACCTCATGTAGTCTAGCCCATAGTCCTATATGTTTTAATAAGGTTAGTATCACACCTCATGTAGCCTAGTCCATAGTCCTATAAGGTTAGTATCACACCTCATGAAGTCTAGCCCATAGTCCTATATGTTTTAATAAGGTTAGTATCACACCTCATGTAGCCTAGTCCATAGTCCTATAAGGTTAGTATCACACCTCATGAAGTCTAGCCCATAGTCCTATATGTTTTAATAAGGTTAGTATCACACCTCATGTAGTCTAGCCCATAGTCCTATATGTTTTAATAAGGTTAGTATCACACCTCATGTAGTCTAGCCCATAGGCCTATATGTTTTAATAAGGTTAGTATCACACCTCATGTAGCCTAGTCCATAGTCCTATAAGGTTAGTATCACACCTCATGGAGCCTAGCCCATAGTCCTATAAGGTTAGTATCACACCTCATGTAGTCTAGCCCATAGTCCTATATGTTTTAATAAGGTTAGTATCACACCTCATGTAGTCTAGCCCATAGTCCTATATGTTTTAATAAGGTTAGTATCACACCTCATGTAGCCTAGCCCATAGTCCTATAAGGTTAGTATCACACCTCATGTAGCCTAGCCCATAGTCCTATAAGGTTAGTATCACACCTCATGTAGTCTAGCCCATAGTCCTATAAGGTTAGTATCACACCTCATGTAGCCTAGCCCATAGTCCTATAAGGTTAGTATCACACCTCATGTAGTCTAGCCCATAGTCCTATAAGGTTAGTATCACACCTCATGTAGCCTAGTCCATAGTCCTATAAGGTTAGTATCACACCTCATGTAGTCTAGCCCATAGTCCTATAAGGTTAGTATCATACCTCATGTAGTCTAGCCCATAGTCCTATATGTTTTAATAAGGTTAGTATCACACCTCATGTAGTCTAGCCCATAGTCCTATATGTTTTAATAAGGTTAGTATCACACCTCATGTAGTCTAGCCCATAGTCCTATATGTTTTAATAAGGTTAGTATCACACCTCATGTAGCCTAGCCCATAGTCCTATATGTTTTAATAAGGTTAGTATCACACCTCATGTAGTCTAGCCCATAGGCCTATATGTTTTAATAAGGTTAGTATCACACCTCATGTAGTCTAGCCCATAGGCCTATATGTTTTAATAAGGTTAGTATCACACCTCATGTAGTCTAGCCCATAGTCCTATATGTTTTAATAAGGTTAGTATCACACCTCATGTAGCCTAGCCCATAGGCCTATATGTTTTAATAAGGTTAGTATCACACCTCATGTAGCCTAGCCCATAGTCCTATATGTTTTAATAAGGTTAGTATCACACCTCATGTAGCCTAGCCCATAGGTCTATATGTTTTAATAAGGTTAGTATCACACCTCATGTAGCCTAGCCCATAGTCCTATATGTTTTAATAAGGTTAGTATCACACCTCATGTAGTCTAGCCCATAGTCCTATATGTTTTAATTAATAAGGTTAGTATCACACCTCATGTAGCCTAGCCCATAGTCCTAAAAGGTTAGTATCACACCTCATGTAGTCTAGCCCATAGTCCTATATGTTTTAATAAGGTTAGTATCACACCTCATGTAGTCTAGCCCATAGTCCTATATGTTTTAATAAGGTTAGTAGCACACCTCATGTAGTCTAGCCCATAGGCCTATATGTTTTAATAAGGTTAGTATCACACCTCATGTAGCCTAGCCCATAGTCCTATAAGGTTAGTATCACACCTCATGTAGTCTAGCCCATAGTCCTATAAGGTTAGTATCACACCTCATGTAGCCTAGCCCATAGTCCTATAAGGTTAGTATCACACCTCATGTAGCCTAGCCCATAGGTCTATATGTTTTAATAAGGTTAGTATCACACCTCATGTAGTCTAGTCCATAGTCCTATAAGGTTAGTATCACACCTCATGTAGCCTAGCCCATAGTCCTATAAGGTTAGTATCACACCTCATGTAGTCTAGCCCATAGTCCTATATGTTTTAATAAGGTTAGTATCACACCTCATGTAGCCTAGCCCATAGTCCTATAAGGTTAGTATCACACCTCATGTAGTCTAGCCCATAGTCCTATAAGGTTAGTATCACACCTCATGTAGTCTAGCCCATAGTCCTATATGTTTTAATAAGGTTAGTATCACACCTCATATAGTCTAGCCCATAGTCCTATATGTTTTAATAAGGTTAGTATCACACCTCATGGAGCCTAGCCCATAGTCCTATAAGGTTAGTATCACACCTCATGTAGCCTAGCCCATAGGTCTATATGTTTTAATAAGGTTAGTATCACACCTCATGTAGCCTAGCCCATAGGTCTATATGTTTTAATAAGGTTAGTATCACACCTCATGTAGTCTAGCCCATAGTCCTATATGTTTTAATAAGGTTAGTATCACACCTCATGTAGCCTAGTCCATAGTCCTATAAGGTTAGTATCACACCTCATGTAGCCTAGCCCATAGTCCTATAAGGTTAGTATCACAACTCATGTAGCCTAGCCCATAGTCCTATATGTTTTAATAAGGTTAGTATCACACCTCATGTAGTCTAGCCCATAGTCCTATATGTTTTAATAAGGTTAGTATCACACCTCATGTAGTCTAGCCCATAGTCCTATAAGGTTAGTATCACACCTCATGTAGTCTAGCCCATAGTCCTATAAGGTTAGTATCACACCTCATGTAGTCTAGCCCATAGTCCTATATGTTTTAATAAGGTTAGTATCACACCTCATGTAGTCTAGCCCATAGGCCTATAAGGTTAGTATCACACCTCATGTAGCCTAGCCCATAGTCCTATAAGGTTAGTATCACACCTCATGTAGCCTAGCCCATAGGTCTATATGTTTTAATAAGGTTAGTATCACACCTCATGTAGTCTAGCCCATAGTGCTATATGTTTTAATAAGGTTAGTATCACACCTCATGTAGTCTAGCCCATAGGCCTATAAGGTTAGTATCACACCTCATGTAGCCTAGCCCATAGTCCTATAAGGTTAGTATCACACCTCATGTAGTCTAGCCCATAGGTCTATATGTTTTAATAAGGTTAGTATCACACCTCATGTAGCCTAGCCCATAGGTCTATATGTTTTAATAAGGTTAGTATCACACCTCATGTAGCCTAGTCCATAGTCCTATAAGGTTAGTATCACACCTCATGTAGTCTAGCCCATAGGTCTATATGTTTTAATAAGGTTAGTATCACACCTCATGTAGTCTAGCCCATAGTCCTATAAGGTTAGTATCACACCTCATGTATTCTAGCCCATAGGTCTATATGTTTTAATAAGGTTAGTATCACACCTCATGTAGCCTAGCCCATAGTCCTATAAGGTTAGTATCACACCTCATGTAGTCTAGCCCATAGTCCTATATGTTTTAATAAGGTTAGTATCACACCTCATGTAGTCTAGCCCATAGTCCTATATGTTTTAATAAGGTTAGTATCACACCTCATGTAGTCTAGCCCATAGTCCTATATGTTTTAATAAGGTTAGTATCACACCTCATGTAGTCTAGCCCATAGTCCTATATGTTTTAATAAGGTTAGTATCACACCTCATGTAGCCTAGCCCATAGTCCTATAAGGTTAGTATCACACCTCATGTAGTCTAGCCCATAGTCCTATAAGGTTAGTATCACACCTCATGTAGCCTAGCCCATAGTCCTATAAGGTTAGTATCACACCTCATGTATTCTAGCCCATAGTCCTATAAGGTTAGTATCACACCTCATGTAGCCTAGTCCATAGTCCTATAAGGTTAGTATCACACCTCATGTAGTCTAGCCCATAGTCCTATATGTTTTAATAAGGTTAGTATCACACCTCATGTAGTCTAGCCCATAGTCCTATATGTTTTAATAAGGTTAGTATCACACCTCATGTAGTCTAGCCCAAAGGCCTATATGTTTTAATAAGGTTAGTATCACACCTCATGTAGTCTAGCCCATAGGCCTATATGTTTTAATAAGGTTAGTATCACACCTCATGTAGTCTAGCCCATAGGCCTATATGTTTTAATAAGGTTAGTATCACACCTCATGTAGCCTAGCCCATAGTCCTATAAGGTTAGTATCACACCTCATGTAGTCTAGCCCATAGTCCTATAAGGTTAGTATCACACCTCATGTAGCCTAGCCCATAGTCCTATAAGGTTAGTATCACACCTCATGTAGTCTAGCCCATAGTCCTATAAGGTTAGTATCACACCTCATGTAGCCTAGTCCATAGTCCTATAAGGTTAGTATCACACCTCATGTAGTCTAGCCCATAGTCCTATATGTTTTAATAAGGTTAGTATCACACCTCATGTAGTCTAGCCCATAGTCCTATATGTTTTAATAAGGTTAGTATCACACCTCATGTAGTCTAGCCCATAGTCCTATATGTTTTAATAAGGTTAGTATCACACCTCATGTAGTCTAGCCCAAAGGCCTATATGTTTTAATAAGGTTAGTATCACACCTCATGTAGTCTAGCCCATAGGCCTATATGTTTTAATAAGGTTAGTATCACACCTCATGTAGTCTAGCCCATAGTCCTATATGTTTTAATAAGGTTAGTATCACACCTCATGTAGCCTAGCCCATAGGCCTATATGTTTTAATAAGGTTAGTATCACACCTCATGTAGCCTAGCCCATAGTCCTATATGTTTTAATAAGGTTAGTATCACACCTCATGTAGCCTAGCCCATAGGTCTATATGTTTTAATAAGGTTAGTATCACACCTCATGTAGCCTAGCCCATAGTCCTATATGTTTTAATAAGGTTAGTATCACACCTCATGTAGTCTAGCCCATAGTCCTATATGTTTTAATTAATAAGGTTAGTATCACACCTCATGTAGCCTAGCCCATAGTCCTAAAAGGTTAGTATCACACCTCATGTAGTCTAGCCCATAGTCCTATATGTTTTAATAAGGTTAGTATCACACCTCATGTAGTCTAGCCCATAGTCCTATATGTTTTAATAAGGTTAGTAGCACACCTCATGTAGTCTAGCCCATAGGCCTATATGTTTTAATAAGGTTAGTATCACACCTCATGTAGCCTAGCCCATAGTCCTATAAGGTTAGTATCACACCTCATGTAGTCTAGCCCATAGTCCTATAAGGTTAGTATCACACCTCATGTAGTCTAGCCCATAGTCCTATAAGGTTAGTATCACACCTCATGTAGCCTAGCCCATAGTCCTATATGTTTTAATAAGGTTAGTATCACACCTCATGTAGCCTAGCCCATAGTCCTATAAGGTTAGTATCACACCTCATGTAGCCTAGCCCATAGGTCTGTATGTTTTAATAAGGTTAGTATCACACCTCATGTAGTCTAGTCCATAGTCCTATAAGGTTAGTATCACACCTCATGTAGCCTAGCCCATAGTCCTATAAGGTTAGTATCACACCTCATGTAGTCTAGCCCATAGTCCTATAAGGTTAGTATCACACCTCATGTAGTCTAGCCCATAGTCCTATATGTTTTAATAAGGTTAGTATCACACCTCATGTAGCCTAGCTCATAGTCCTATAAGGTTAGTATCACACCTCATGTAGCCTAGCCCATAGTCCTATAAGGTTAGAATCACACCTCATGTAGCCTAGCCCATAGTCCTATAAGGTTAGTATCACACCTCATGTAGTCTAGCCCATAGTCCTATAAGGTTAGTATCACACCTCATGTAGCCTAGCCCATAGTCCTATAAGGTTAGAATCACACCTCATGTAGTCTAGCCCATAGTCCTATATGTTTTAATAAGGTTAGTATCACACCTCATATAGTCTAGCCCATAGTCCTATATGTTTTAATAAGGTTAGTATCACACCTCATGGAGCCTAGCCCATAGTCCTATAAGGTTAGTATCACACCTCATGTAGTCTAGCCCATAGTCCTATATGTTTTAATAAGGTTAGTATCACACCTCATGTAGCCTAGCCCATAGTCCTATATGTTTTAATAAGGTTAGTATCACACCTCATGTAGCCTAGCCCATAGTCCTATAAGGTTAGTATCACACCTCATGTAGTCTAGCCCATAGTCCTATAAGGTTAGTATCACACCTCATGTAGTCTAGCCCATAGTCTTATATGTTTTAATAAGGTTAGTATCACACCTCATGTAGCCTAGCCCATAGTCCTATAAGGTTAGTATCACACCTCATGGAGCCTAGCCCATAGTCCTATAAGGTTAGTATCACACCTCATGTAGTCTAGCCCATAGTCCTATAGGTTTTAATAAGGTTAGTGTCACACCTCATGTAGCCTAGTCCATAGTCATATAAGGTTAGTATCACACCTCATGGAGCCTAGCCCATAGTCCTATAAGGTTAGTATCACACCTCATGTAGTCTAGCCTATAGTCCTATATGTTTTAATAAGGTTAGTATCACACCTCATGTAGCCTAGCCCATAGGTCTATATGTTTTAATAAGGTTAGTATCACACCTCATGTAGCCTAGCCCATAGGTCTATATGTTTTAATAAGGTTAGTATCACACCTCATGTAGCCTAGCCCATAGGTCTATATGTTTTAATAAGGTTAGTATCACACCTCATGTAGCCTAGTCCATAGTCCTATAAGGTTAGTATCACACCTCATGTAGTCTAGCCCATAGGTCTATATGTTTTAATAAGGTTAGTATCACACCTCATGTAGTCTAGCCCATAGTCCTATAAGGTTAGTATCACACCTCATGTATTCTAGCCCATAGGTCTATATGTTTTAATAAGGTTAGTATCACACCTCATGTAGCCTAGCCCATAGTCCTATAAGGTTAGTATCACACCTCATGTAGTCTAGCCCATAGTCCTATATGTTTTAATAAGGTTAGTATCACACCTCATGTAGTCTAGCCCATAGTCCTATATGTTTTAATAAGGTTAGTATCACACCTCATGTAGTCTAGCCCATAGTCCTATATGTTTTAATAAGGTTAGTATCACACCTCATGTAGTCTAGCCCATAGTCCTATATGTTTTAATAAGGTTAGTATCACACCTCATGTAGCCTAGCCCATAGTCCTATAAGGTTAGTATCACACCTCATGTAGTCTAGCCCATAGTCCTATAAGGTTAGTATCACACCTCATGTAGCCTAGCCCATAGTCCTATAAGGTTAGTATCACACCTCATGTATTCTAGCCCATAGTCCTATAAGGTTAGTATCACACCTCATGTAGCCTAGTCCATAGTCCTATAAGGTTAGTATCACACCTCATGTAGTCTAGCCCATAGTCCTATATGTTTTAATAAGGTTAGTATCACACCTCATGTAGTCTAGCCCATAGTCCTATATGTTTTAATAAGGTTAGTATCACACCTCATGTAGTCTAGCCCAAAGGCCTATATGTTTTAATAAGGTTAGTATCACACCTCATGTAGTCTAGCCCATAGGCCTATATGTTTTAATAAGGTTAGTATCACACCTCATGTAGTCTAGCCCATAGGCCTATATGTTTTAATAAGGTTAGTATCACACCTCATGTAGCCTAGCCCATAGTCCTATAAGGTTAGTATCACACCTCATGTAGTCTAGCCCATAGTCCTATATGTTTTAATAAGGTTAGTATCACACCTCATGTAGTCTAGCCCATAGTCCTATATGTTTTAATAAGGTTAGTATCACACCTCATGTAGTCTAGCCCATAGTCCTATATGTTTTAATAAGGTTAGTATCACACCTCATGTAGTCTAGCCCATAGTCCTATATGTTTTAATAAGGTTAGTATCACACCTCATGTAGCCTAGCCCATAGTCCTATAAGGTTAGTATCACACCTCATGTAGTCTAGCCCATAGTCCTATAAGGTTAGTATCACACCTCATGTAGCCTAGCCCATAGTCCTATAAGGTTAGTATCACACCTCATGTATTCTAGCCCATAGTCCTATAAGGTTAGTATCACACCTCATGTAGCCTAGTCCATAGTCCTATAAGGTTAGTATCACACCTCATGTAGTCTAGCCCATAGTCCTATATGTTTTAATAAGGTTAGTATCACACCTCATGTAGTCTAGCCCATAGTCCTATATGTTTTAATAAGGTTAGTATCACACCTCATGTAGTCTAGCCCAAAGGCCTATATGTTTTAATAAGGTTAGTATCACACCTCATGTAGTCTAGCCCATAGGCCTATATGTTTTAATAAGGTTAGTATCACACCTCATGTAGTCTAGCCCATAGGCCTATATGTTTTAATAAGGTTAGTATCACACCTCATGTAGCCTAGCCCATAGACCTATAAGGTTAGTATCACACCTCATGTAGTCTAGCCCATAGTCCTATAAGGTTAGTATCACACCTCATGTAGCCTAGCCCATAGTCCTATAAGGTTAGTATCACACCTCATGTAGTCTAGCCCATAGTCCTATAAGGTTAGTATCACACCTCATGTAGCCTAGTCCATAGTCCTATAAGGTTAGTATCACACCTCATGTAGTCTAGCCCATAGTCCTATATGTTTTAATAAGGTTAGTATCACACCTCATGTAGTCTAGCCCATAGTCCTATATGTTTTAATAAGGTTAGTATCACACCTCATGTAGTCTAGCCCATAGTCCTATATGTTTTAATAAGGTTAGTATCACACCTCATGTAGTCTAGCCCAAAGGCCTATATGTTTTAATAAGGTTAGTATCACACCTCATGTAGTCTAGCCCATAGGCCTATATGTTTTAATAAGGTTAGTATCACACCTCATGTAGTCTAGCCCATAGTCCTATATGTTTTAATAAGGTTAGTATCACACCTCATGTAGCCTAGCCCATAGGCCTATATGTTTTAATAAGGTTAGTATCACACCTCATGTAGCCTAGCCCATAGTCCTATATGTTTTAATAAGGTTAGTATCACACCTCATGTAGCCTAGCCCATAGGTCTATATGTTTTAATAAGGTTAGTATCACACCTCATGTAGCCTAGCCCATAGTCCTATATGTTTTAATAAGGTTAGTATCACACCTCATGTAGTCTAGCCCATAGTCCTATATGTTTTAATTAATAAGGTTAGTATCACACCTCATGTAGCCTAGCCCATAGTCCTAAAAGGTTAGTATCACACCTCATGTAGTCTAGCCCATAGTCCTATATGTTTTAATAAGGTTAGTATCACACCTCATGTAGTCTAGCCCATAGTCCTATATGTTTTAATAAGGTTAGTAGCACACCTCATGTAGTCTAGCCCATAGGCCTATATGTTTTAATAAGGTTAGTATCACACCTCATGTAGCCTAGCCCATAGTCCTATAAGGTTAGTATCACACCTCATGTAGTCTAGCCCATAGTCCTATAAGGTTAGTATCACACCTCATGTAGTCTAGCCCATAGTCCTATAAGGTTAGTATCACACCTCATGTAGCCTAGCCCATAGTCCTATATGTTTTAATAAGGTTAGTATCACACCTCATGTAGCCTAGCCCATAGTCCTATAAGGTTAGTATCACACCTCATGTAGCCTAGCCCATAGGTCTGTATGTTTTAATAAGGTTAGTATCACACCTCATGTAGTCTAGTCCATAGTCCTATAAGGTTAGTATCACACCTCATGTAGCCTAGCCCATAGTCCTATAAGGTTAGTATCACACCTCATGTAGTCTAGCCCATAGTCCTATAAGGTTAGTATCACACCTCATGTAGTCTAGCCCATAGTCCTATATGTTTTAATAAGGTTAGTATCACACCTCATGTAGCCTAGCTCATAGTCCTATAAGGTTAGTATCACACCTCATGTAGCCTAGCCCATAGTCCTATAAGGTTAGAATCACACCTCATGTAGCCTAGCCCATAGTCCTATAAGGTTAGTATCACACCTCATGTAGTCTAGCCCATAGTCCTATAAGGTTAGTATCACACCTCATGTAGTCTAGCCCATAGTCCTATATGTTTTAATAAGGTTAGTATCACACCTCATATAGTCTAGCCCATAGTCCTATATGTTTTAATAAGGTTAGTATCACACCTCATGGAGCCTAGCCCATAGTCCTATAAGGTTAGTATCACACCTCATGTAGTCTAGCCCATAGTCCTATATGTTTTAATAAGGTTAGTATCACACCTCATGTAGCCTAGCCCATAGTCCTATATGTTTTAATAAGGTTAGTATCACACCTCATGTAGCCTAGCCCATAGTCCTATAAGGTTAGTATCACACCTCATGTAGTCTAGCCCATAGTCCTATAAGGTTAGTATCACACCTCATGTAGTCTAGCCCATAGTCTTATATGTTTTAATAAGGTTAGTATCACACCTCATGTAGCCTAGCCCATAGTCCTATAAGGTTAGTATCACACCTCATGGAGCCTAGCCCATAGTCCTATAAGGTTAGTATCACACCTCATGTAGTCTAGCCCATAGTCCTATAGGTTTTAATAAGGTTAGTGTCACACCTCATGTAGCCTAGTCCATAGTCATATAAGGTTAGTATCACACCTCATGGAGCCTAGCCCATAGTCCTATAAGGTTAGTATCACACCTCATGTAGTCTAGCCTATAGTCCTATATGTTTTAATAAGGTTAGTATCACACCTCATGTAGCCTAGCCCATAGGTCTATATGTTTTAATAAGGTTAGTATCACACCTCATGTAGCCTAGCCCATAGGTCTATATGTTTTAATAAGGTTAGTATCACACCTCATGTAGCCTAGCCCATAGGTCTATATGTTTTAATGAGGTTAGTATCACACCTCATGTAGTCTAGCCCATAGTCCTATAAGGTTAGTATCACACCTCATGTAGTCTAGCCTATAGTCCTATATGTTTTAATAAGGTTAGTATCACACCTCATGTAGTCTAGCACATAGTCCTATATGTTTTAATAAGGTTAGTATCACACCTCATGTAGTCTAGCCCATAGTCCTATAAGGTTAGTATCACACCTCATGTAGTCTAGCCCATAGTCCTATAAGGTTAGTATCACACCTCATGTAGTCTAGCCCATAGTCCTATATGTTTTAATAAGGTTAGTATCACACCTCATGTAGTCTAGCCCATAGGCCTATAAGGTTAGTATCACACCTCATGTAGTCTAGCCCATAGTCCTATAAGGTTAGTATCACACCTCATGTAGTCTAGCCCATAGTCCTATATGTTTTAATAAGGTTAGTATCACACCTCATGTAGTCTAGCCCATAGGCCTATAAGGTTAGTATCACACCTCATGTAGTCTAGCCCATAGTCCTATAAGGTTAGTATCACACCTCATGTAGTCTAGCCCATAGTCCTATATGTTTTAATAAGGTTAGTATCACACCTCATGTAGTCTAGCCCATAGTCCTATATGTTTTAATAAGGTTAGTATCACACCTCATGTAGTCTAGCCCATAGTCCTATATGTTTTAATAAGGTTAGTATCACACCTCATGTAGTCTAGCCCAAAGGCCTATATGTTTTAATAAGGTTAGTATCACACCTCATGTAGTCTAGCCCATAGGCCTATATGTTTTAATAAGGTTAGTATCACACCTCATGTAGTCTAGCCCATAGTCCTATATGTTTTAATAAGGTTAGTATCACACCTCATGTAGCCTAGCCCATAGGCCTATATGTTTTAATAAGGTTAGTATCACACCTCATGTAGCCTAGCCCATAGTCCTATATGTTTTAATAAGGTTAGTATCACACCTCATGTAGCCTAGCCCATAGGTCTATATGTTTTAATAAGGTTAGTATCACACCTCATGTAGTCTAGCCCATAGTCCTATATGTTTTAATAAGGTTAGTATCACACCTCATGTAGTCTAGCCCATAGTCCTATATGTTTTAATTAATAAGGTTAGTATCACACCTCATGTAGCCTAGCCCATAGTCCTAAAAGGTTAGTATCACACCTCATGTAGTCTAGCCCATAGTCCTATAAGGTTAGTATCACACCTCATGTAGTCTAGCCCATAGTCCTATATGTTTTAATAAGGTTAGTATCACACCTCATGTAGTCTAGCCCATAGTCCTATATGTTTTAATAAGGTTAGTATCACACCTCATGTAGTCTAGCCCATAGTCCTATATGTTTTAATAAGGTTAGTATCACACCTCATGTAGTCTAGCCCAAAGGCCTATATGTTTTAATAAGGTTAGTATCACACCTCATGTAGTCTAGCCCATAGGCCTATATGTTTTAATAAGGTTAGTATCACACCTCATGTAGTCTAGCCCATAGTCCTATATGTTTTAATAAGGTTAGTATCACACCTCATGTAGCCTAGCCCATAGGCCTATATGTTTTAATAAGGTTAGTATCACACCTCATGTAGCCTAGCCCATAGTCCTATATGTTTTAATAAGGTTAGTATCACACCTCATGTAGCCTAGCCCATAGGTCTATATGTTTTAATAAGGTTAGTATCACACCTCATGTAGTCTAGCCCATAGTCCTATATGTTTTAATAAGGTTAGTATCACACCTCATGTAGTCTAGCCCATAGTCCTATATGTTTTAATTAATAAGGTTAGTATCACACCTCATGTAGCCTAGCCCATAGTCCTAAAAGGTTAGTATCACACCTCATGTAGTCTAGCCCATAGTCCTATATGTTTTAATAAGGTTAGTATCACACCTCATGTAGTCTAGCCCATAGTCCTATATGTTTTAATAAGGTTAGTAGCACACCTCATGTAGTCTAGCCCATAGGCCTATATGTTTTAATAAGGTTAGTATCACACCTCATGTAGCCTAGCCCATAGTCCTATAAGGTTAGTATCACACCTCATGTAGTCTAGCCCATAGTCCTATAAGGTTAGTATCACACCTCATGTAGTCTAGCCCATAGTCCTATAAGGTTAGTATCACACCTCATGTAGCCTAGCCCATAGTCCTATATGTTTTAATAAGGTTAGTATCACACCTCATGTAGCCTAGCCCATAGTCCTATAAGGTTAGTATCACACCTCATGTAGCCTAGCCCATAGGTCTGTATGTTTTAATAAGGTTAGTATCACACCTCATGTAGTCTAGTCCATAGTCCTATAAGGTTAGTATCACACCTCATGTAGCCTAGCCCATAGTCCTATAAGGTTAGTATCACACCTCATGTAGTCTAGCCCATAGTCCTATAAGGTTAGTATCACACCTCATGTAGTCTAGCCCATAGTCCTATATGTTTTAATAAGGTTAGTATCACACCTCATGTAGCCTAGCTCATAGTCCTATAAGGTTAGTATCACACCTCATGTAGCCTAGCCCATAGTCCTATAAGGTTAGAATCACACCTCATGTAGCCTAGCCCATAGTCCTATAAGGTTAGTATCACACCTCATGTAGTCTAGCCCATAGTCCTATAAGGTTAGTATCACACCTCATGTAGTCTAGCCCATAGTCCTATATGTTTTAATAAGGTTAGTATCACACCTCATATAGTCTAGCCCATAGTCCTATATGTTTTAATAAGGTTAGTATCACACCTCATGGAGCCTAGCCCATAGTCCTATAAGGTTAGTATCACACCTCATGTAGTCTAGCCCATAGTCCTATATGTTTTAATAAGGTTAGTATCACACCTCATGTAGCCTAGCCCATAGTCCTATATGTTTTAATAAGGTTAGTATCACACCTCATGTAGCCTAGCCCATAGTCCTATAAGGTTAGTATCACACCTCATGTAGCCTAGCCCATAGTCCTATAAGGTTAGTATCACACCTCATGTAGTCTAGCCCATAGTCCTATAAGGTTAGTATCACACCTCATGTAGTCTAGCCCATAGTCTTATATGTTTTAATAAGGTTAGTATCACACCTCATGTAGCCTAGCCCATAGTCCTATAAGGTTAGTATCACACCTCATGGAGCCTAGCCCATAGTCCTATAAGGTTAGTATCACACCTCATGTAGTCTAGCCCATAGTCCTATAGGTTTTAATAAGGTTAGTGTCACACCTCATGTAGTCTAGCCCATAGTCCTATAAGGTTAGTATCACACCTCATGTAGCCTAGCCCATAGTCCTATAAGGTTAGTATCACACCTCATGTAGTCTAGCCTATAGTCCTATATGTTTTAATAAGGTTAGTATCACACCTCATGTAGCCTAGCCCATAGGTCTATATGTTTTAATAAGGTTAGTATCACACCTCATGTAGTCTAGCCCATAGTCCTATAAGGTTAGTATCACACCTCATGTAGCCTAGTCCATAGTCCTATAAGGTTAGTATCACACCTCATGTAGTCTAGCCCATAGTCCTATATGTTTTAATAAGGTTAGTATCACACCTCATGTAGTCTAGCCCATAGTCCTATATGTTTTAATAAGGTTAGTATCACACCTCATGTAGTCTAGCCCATAGTCCTATATGTTTTAATAAGGTTAGTATCACACCTCATGTATTCTAGCCCAAAGGCCTATATGTTTTAATAAGGTTAGTATCACACCTCATGTAGTCTAGCCCATAGGCCTATATGTTTTAATAAGGTTAGTATCACACCTCATGTAGTCTAGCCCATAGTCCTATATGTTTTAATAAGGTTAGTATCACACCTCATGTAGCCTAGCCCATAGGCCTATATGTTTTAATAAGGTTAGTATCACACCTCATGTAGCCTAGCCCATAGTCCTATATGTTTTAATAAGGTTAGTATCACACCTCATGTAGCCTAGCCCATAGGTCTATATGTTTTAATAAGGTTAGTATCACACCTCATGTAGCCTAGCCCATAGTCCTATATGTTTTAATAAGGTTAGTATCACACCTCATGTAGTCTAGCCCATAGTCCTATATGTTTTAATTAATAAGGTTAGTATCACACCTCATGTAGCCTAGCCCATAGTCCTAAAAGGTTAGTATCACACCTCATGTAGTCTAGCCCATAGTCCTATATGTTTTAATAAGGTTAGTATCACACCTCATGTAGTCTAGCCCATAGTCCTATATGTTTTAATAAGGTTAGTAGCACACCTCATGTAGTCTAGCCCATAGGCCTATATGTTTTAATAAGGTTAGTATCACACCTCATGTAGCCTAGCCCATAGTCCTATAAGGTTAGTATCACACCTCATGTAGTCTAGCCCATAGTCCTATAAGGTTAGTATCACACCTCATGTAGTCTAGCCCATAGTCCTATAAGGTTAGTATCACACCTCATGTAGCCTAGCCCATAGTCCTATATGTTTTAATAAGGTTAGTATCACACCTCATGTAGCCTAGCCCATAGTCCTATAAGGTTAGTATCACACCTCATGTAGCCTAGCCCATAGGTCTGTATGTTTTAATAAGGTTAGTATCACACCTCATGTAGTCTAGTCCATAGTCCTATAAGGTTAGTATCACACCTCATGTAGCCTAGCCCATAGTCCTATAAGGTTAGTATCACACCTCATGTAGTCTAGCCCATAGTCCTATAAGGTTAGTATCACACCTCATGTAGTCTAGCCCATTGTCCTATATGTTTTAATAAGGTTAGTATCACACCTCATGTAGCCTAGCTCATAGTCCTATAAGGTTAGTATCACACCTCATGTAGCCTAGCCCATAGTCCTATAAGGTTAGAATCACACCTCATGTAGCCTAGCCCATAGTCCTATAAGGTTAGTATCACACCTCATGTAGCCTAGCCCATAGTCCTATATGTTTTAATAAGGTTAGTATCACACCTCATGTAGCCTAGCCCATAGTCCTATAAGGTTAGTATCACACCTCATGTAGCCTAGCCCATAGGTCTGTATGTTTTAATAAGGTTAGTATCACACCTCATGTAGTCTAGTCCATAGTCCTATAAGGTTAGTATCACACCTCATGTAGCCTAGCCCATAGTCCTATAAGGTTAGTATCACACCTCATGTAGTCTAGCCCATAGTCCTATAAGGTTAGTATCACACCTCATGTAGTCTAGCCCATTGTCCTATATGTTTTAATAAGGTTAGTATCACACCTCATGTAGCCTAGCTCATAGTCCTATAAGGTTAGTATCACACCTCATGTAGCCTAGCCCATAGTCCTATAAGGTTAGAATCACACCTCATGTAGCCTAGCCCATAGTCCTATAAGGTTAGTATCACACCTCATGTAGTCTAGCCCATAGTCCTATAAGGTTAGTATCACACCTCATGTAGTCTAGCCCATAGTCCTATATGTTTTAATAAGGTTAGTATCACACCTCATATAGTCTAGCCCATAGTCCTATATGTTTTAATAAGGTTAGTATCACACCTCATGGAGCCTAGCCCATAGTCCTATAAGGTTAGTATCACACCTCATGTAGTCTAGCCCATAGTCCTATATGTTTTAATAAGGTTAGTATCACACCTCATGTAGCCTAGCCCATAGTCCTATATGTTTTAATAAGGTTAGTATCACACCTCATGTAGCCTAGCCCATAGTCCTATAAGGTTAGTATCACACCTCATGTAGCCTAGCCCATAGTCCTATAAGGTTAGTATCACACCTCATGTAGTCTAGCCCATAGTCCTATAAGGTTAGTATCACACCTCATGTAGTCTAGCCCATAGTCTTATATGTTTTAATAAGGTTAGTATCACACCTCATGTAGCCTAGCCCATAGTCCTATAAGGTTAGTATCACACCTCATGGAGCCTAGCCCATAGTCCTATAAGGTTAGTATCACACCTCATGTAGTCTAGCCCATAGTCCTATAGGTTTTAATAAGGTTAGTGTCACACCTCATGTAGCCTAGTCCATAGTCATATAAGGTTAGTATCACACCTCATGGAGCCTAGCCCATAGTCCTATAAGGTTAGTATCACACCTCATGTAGTCTAGCCTATAGTCCTATATGTTTTAATAAGGTTAGTATCACACCTCATGTAGCCTAGCCCATAGGTCTATATGTTTTAATAAGGTTAGTATCACACCTCATGTAGCCTAGCCCATAGGTCTATATGTTTTAATAAGGTTAGTATCACACCTCATGTAGCCTAGCCCATAGGTCTATATGTTTTAATGAGGTTAGTATCACACCTCATGTAGTCTAGCCCATAGTCCTATAAGGTTAGTATCACACCTCATGTAGTCTAGCCTATAGTCCTATATGTTTTAATAAGGTTAGTATCACACCTCATGTAGTCTAGCACATAGTCCTATATGTTTTAATAAGGTTAGTATCACACCTCATGTAGTCTAGCCCATAGTCCTATAAGGTTAGTATCACACCTCATGTAGTCTAGCCCATAGTCCTATAAGGTTAGTATCACACCTCATGTAGTCTAGCCCATAGTCCTATATGTTTTAATAAGGTTAGTATCACACCTCATGTAGTCTAGCCCATAGGCCTATAAGGTTAGTATCACACCTCATGTAGTCTAGCCCATAGTCCTATAAGGTTAGTATCACACCTCATGTAGTCTAGCCCATAGTCCTATATGTTTTAATAAGGTTAGTATCACACCTCATGTAGTCTAGCCCATAGGCCTATAAGGTTAGTATCACACCTCATGTAGTCTAGCCCATAGTCCTATAAGGTTAGTATCACACCTCATGTAGTCTAGCCCATAGTCCTATATGTTTTAATAAGGTTAGTATCACACCTCATGTAGTCTAGCCCATAGTCCTATATGTTTTAATAAGGTTAGTATCACACCTCATGTAGTCTAGCCCATAGTCCTATATGTTTTAATAAGGTTAGTATCACACCTCATGTAGTCTAGCCCAAAGGCCTATATGTTTTAATAAGGTTAGTATCACACCTCATGTAGTCTAGCCCATAGGCCTATATGTTTTAATAAGGTTAGTATCACACCTCATGTAGTCTAGCCCATAGTCCTATATGTTTTAATAAGGTTAGTATCACACCTCATGTAGCCTAGCCCATAGGCCTATATGTTTTAATAAGGTTAGTATCACACCTCATGTAGCCTAGCCCATAGTCCTATATGTTTTAATAAGGTTAGTATCACACCTCATGTAGCCTAGCCCATAGGTCTATATGTTTTAATAAGGTTAGTATCACACCTCATGTAGCCTAGCCCATAGGTCTATATGTTTTAATAAGGTTAGTATCACACCTCATGTAGCCTAGCCCATAGTCCTATATGTTTTAATAAGGTTAGTATCACACCTCATGTAGTCTAGCCCATAGTCCTATATGTTTTAATTAATAAGGTTAGTATCACACCTCATGTAGCCTAGCCCATAGTCCTAAAAGGTTAGTATCACACCTCATGTAGTCTAGCCCATAGTCCTATATGTTTTAATAAGGTTAGTAGCACACCTCATGTAGTCTAGCCCATAGGCCTATATGTTTTAATAAGGTTAGTATCACACCTCATGTAGCCTAGCCCATAGTCCTATAAGGTTAGTATCACACCTCATGTAGTCTAGCCCATAGTCCTATAAGGTTAGTATCACACCGCATGTAGTCTAGCCCATAGTCCTATAAGGTTAGTATCACACCTCATGTAGCCTAGCCCATAGTCCTATATGTTTTAATAAGGTTAGTATCACACCTCATGTAGCCTAGCCCATAGTCCTATAAGGTTAGTATCACACCTCATGTAGCCTAGCCCATAGGTCTGTATGTTTTAATAAGGTTAGTATCACACCTCATGTAGTCTAGTCCATAGTCCTATAAGGTTAGTATCACACCTCATGTAGCCTAGCCCATAGTCCTATAAGGTTAGTATCACACCTCATGTAGTCTAGCCCATAGTCCTATAAGGTTAGTATCACACCTCATGTAGTCTAGCCCATAGTCCTATATGTTTTAATAAGGTTAGTATCACACCTCATGTAGCCTAGCTCATAGTCCTATAAGGTTAGTATCACACCTCATGTAGCCTAGCCCATAGTCCTATAAGGTTAGAATCACACCTCATGTAGTCTAGCCCATAGTCCTATATGTTTTAATAAGGTTAGTATCACACCTCATATAGTCTAGCCCATAGTCCTATAGGTTTTAATAAGGTTAGTGTCACACCTCATGTAGCCTAGTCCATAGTCATATAAGGTTAGTATCACACCTCATGGAGCCTAGCCCATAGTCCTATAAGGTTAGTATCACACCTCATGTAGTCTAGCCTATAGTCCTATATGTTTTAATAAGGTTAGTATCACACCTCATGTAGCCTAGCCCATAGGTCTATATGTTTTAATAAGGTTAGTATCACACCTCATGTAGCCTAGCCCATAGGTCTATATGTTTTAATAAGGTTAGTATCACACCTCATGTAGCCTAGCCCATAGGTCTATATGTTTTAATGAGGTTAGTATCACACCTCATGTAGTCTAGCCCATAGTCCTATAAGGTTAGTATCACACCTCATGTAGTCTAGCCTATAGTCCTATATGTTTTAATAAGGTTAGTATCACACCTCATGTAGTCTAGCACATAGTCCTATATGTTTTAATAAGGTTAGTATCACACCTCATGTAGTCTAGCCCATAGTCCTATAAGGTTAGTATCACACCTCATGTAGTCTAGCCCATAGTCCTATAAGGTTAGTATCACACCTCATGTAGTCTAGCCCATAGTCCTATATGTTTTAATAAGGTTAGTATCACACCTCATGTAGTCTAGCCCATAGGCCTATAAGGTTAGTATCACACCTCATGTAGTCTAGCCCATAGTCCTATAAGGTTAGTATCACACCTCATGTAGTCTAGCCCATAGTCCTATATGTTTTAATAAGGTTAGTATCACACCTCATGTAGTCTAGCCCATAGGCCTATAAGGTTAGTATCACACCTCATGTAGTCTAGCCCATAGTCCTATAAGGTTAGTATCACACCTCATGTAGTCTAGCCCATAGTCCTATATGTTTTAATAAGGTTAGTATCACACCTCATGTAGTCTAGCCCATAGTCCTATATGTTTTAATAAGGTTAGTATCACACCTCATGTAGTCTAGCCCATAGTCCTATATGTTTTAATAAGGTTAGTATCACACCTCATGTAGTCTAGCCCAAAGGCCTATATGTTTTAATAAGGTTAGTATCACACCTCATGTAGTCTAGCCCATAGGCCTATATGTTTTAATAAGGTTAGTATCACACCTCATGTAGTCTAGCCCATAGTCCTATATGTTTTAATAAGGTTAGTATCACACCTCATGTAGCCTAGCCCATAGGCCTATATGTTTTAATAAGGTTAGTATCACACCTCATGTAGCCTAGCCCATAGTCCTATATGTTTTAATAAGGTTAGTATCACACCTCATGTAGCCTAGCCCATAGGTCTATATGTTTTAATAAGGTTAGTATCACACCTCATGTAGCCTAGCCCATAGGTCTATATGTTTTAATAAGGTTAGTATCACACCTCATGTAGCCTAGCCCATAGTCCTATATGTTTTAATAAGGTTAGTATCACACCTCATGTAGTCTAGCCCATAGTCCTATATGTTTTAATTAATAAGGTTAGTATCACACCTCATGTAGCCTAGCCCATAGTCCTAAAAGGTTAGTATCACACCTCATGTAGTCTAGCCCATAGTCCTATATGTTTTAATAAGGTTAGTAGCACACCTCATGTAGTCTAGCCCATAGGCCTATATGTTTTAATAAGGTTAGTATCACACCTCATGTAGCCTAGCCCATAGTCCTATAAGGTTAGTATCACACCTCATGTAGTCTAGCCCATAGTCCTATAAGGTTAGTATCACACCGCATGTAGTCTAGCCCATAGTCCTATAAGGTTAGTATCACACCTCATGTAGCCTAGCCCATAGTCCTATATGTTTTAATAAGGTTAGTATCACACCTCATGTAGCCTAGCCCATAGTCCTATAAGGTTAGTATCACACCTCATGTAGCCTAGCCCATAGGTCTGTATGTTTTAATAAGGTTAGTATCACACCTCATGTAGTCTAGTCCATAGTCCTATAAGGTTAGTATCACACCTCATGTAGCCTAGCCCATAGTCCTATAAGGTTAGTATCACACCTCATGTAGTCTAGCCCATAGTCCTATAAGGTTAGTATCACACCTCATGTAGTCTAGCCCATAGTCCTATATGTTTTAATAAGGTTAGTATCACACCTCATGTAGCCTAGCTCATAGTCCTATAAGGTTAGTATCACACCTCATGTAGCCTAGCCCATAGTCCTATAAGGTTAGAATCACACCTCATGTAGTCTAGCCCATAGTCCTATATGTTTTAATAAGGTTAGTATCACACCTCATATAGTCTAGCCCATAGTCCTATATGTTTTAATAAGGTTAGTATCACACCTCATGGAGCCTAGCCCATAGTCCTATAAGGTTAGTATCACACCTCATGTAGTCTAGCCCATAGTCCTATATGTTTTAATAAGGTTAGTATCACACCTCATGTAGCCTAGCCCATAGTCCTATATGTTTTAATAAGGTTAGTATCACACCTCATGTAGCCTAGCCCATAGTCCTATAAGGTTAGTATCACACCTCATGTAGCCTAGCCCATAGTCCTATAAGGTTAGTATCACACCTCATGTAGTCTAGCCCATAGTCCTATAAGGTTAGTATCACACCTCATGTAGTCTAGCCCATAGTCTTATATGTTTTAATAAGGTTAGTATCACACCTCATGTAGCCTAGCCCATAGTCCTATAAGGTTAGTATCACACCTCATGGAGCCTAGCCCATAGTCCTATAAGGTTAGTATCACACCTCATGTAGTCTAGCCCATAGTCCTATAGGTTTTAATAAGGTAAGTGTCACACCTCATGTAGCCTAGTCCATAGTCATATAAGGTTAGTATCACACCTCATGGAGCCTAGCCCATAGTCCTATAAGGTTAGTATCACACCTCATGTAGTCTAGCCTATAGTCCTATATGTTTTAATAAGGTTAGTATCACACCTCATGTAGCCTAGCCCATAGGTCTATATGTTTTAATAAGGTTAGTATCACACCTCATGTAGCCTAGCCCATAGGTCTATATGTTTTAATAAGGTTAGTATCACACCTCATGTAGCCTAGCCCATAGGTCTATATGTTTTAATGAGGTTAGTATCACACCTCATGTAGTCTAGCCCATAGTCCTATAAGGTTAGTATCACACCTCATGTAGTCTAGCCTATAGTCCTATATGTTTTAATAAGGTTAGTATCACACCTCATGTAGTCTAGCACATAGTCCTATATGTTTTAATAAGGTTAGTATCACACCTCATGTAGTCTAGCCCATAGTCCTATAAGGTTAGTATCACACCTCATGTAGTCTAGCCCATAGTCCTATAAGGTTAGTATCACACCTCATGTAGTCTAGCCCATAGTCCTATATGTTTTAATAAGGTTAGTATCACACCTCATGTAGTCTAGCCCATAGGCCTATAAGGTTAGTATCACACCTCATGTAGTCTAGCCCATAGTCCTATAAGGTTAGTATCACACCTCATGTAGTCTAGCCCATAGTCCTATATGTTTTAATAAGGTTAGTATCACACCTCATGTAGTCTAGCCCATAGGCCTATAAGGTTAGTATCACACCTCATGTAGTCTAGCCCATAGTCCTATAAGGTTAGTATCACACCTCATGTAGTCTAGCCCATAGTCCTATATGTTTTAATAAGGTTAGTATCACACCTCATGTAGTCTAGCCCATAGGCCTATAAGGTTAGTATCACACCTCATGTAGTCTAGCCCATAGTCCTATAAGGTTAGTATCACACCTCATGTAGTCTAGCCCAAAGGCCTATATGTTTTAATAAGGTTAGTATCACACCTCATGTAGTCTAGCCCATAGGCCTATATGTTTTAATAAGGTTAGTATCACACCTCATGTAGTCTAGCCCATAGTCCTATATGTTTTAATAAGGTTAGTATCACACCTCATGTAGCCTAGCCCATAGGCCTATATGTTTTAATAAGGTTAGTATCACACCTCATGTAGCCTAGCCCATAGTCCTATATGTTTTAATAAGGTTAGTATCACACCTCATGTAGCCTAGCCCATAGGTCTATATGTTTTAATAAGGTTAGTATCACACCTCATGTAGCCTAGCCCATAGGTCTATATGTTTTAATAAGGTTAGTATCACACCTCATGTAGCCTAGCCCATAGTCCTATATGTTTTAATAAGGTTAGTATCACACCTCATGTAGTCTAGCCCATAGTCCTATATGTTTTAATTAATAAGGTTAGTATCACACCTCATGTAGCCTAGCCCATAGTCCTAAAAGGTTAGTATCACACCTCATGTAGTCTAGCCCATAGTCCTATATGTTTTAATAAGGTTAGTATCACACCTCATGTAGTCTAGCCCATAGTCCTATATGTTTTAATAAGGTTAGTAGCACACCTCATGTAGTCTAGCCCATAGGCCTATATGTTTTAATAAGGTTAGTATCACACCTCATGTAGCCTAGCCCATAGTCCTATAAGGTTAGTATCACACCTCATGTAGTCTAGCCCATAGTCCTATAAGGTTAGTATCACACCGCATGTAGTCTAGCCCATAGTCCTATAAGGTTAGTATCACACCTCATGTAGCCTAGCCCATAGTCCTATATGTTTTAATAAGGTTAGTATCACACCTCATGTAGCCTAGCCCATAGTCCTATAAGGTTAGTATCACACCTCATGTAGCCTAGCCCATAGGTCTGTATGTTTTAATAAGGTTAGTATCACACCTCATGTAGTCTAGTCCATAGTCCTATAAGGTTAGTATCACACCTCATGTAGCCTAGCCCATAGTCCTATAAGGTTAGTATCACACCTCATGTAGTCTAGCCCATAGTCCTATAAGGTTAGTATCACACCTCATGTAGTCTAGCCCATAGTCCTATAAGGTTAGTATCACACCTCATGTAGTCTAGCCCATAGTCCTATATGTTTTAATAAGGTTAGTATCACACCTCATGTAGCCTAGCTCATAGTCCTATAAGGTTAGTATCACACCTCATGTAGCCTAGCCCATAGTCCTATAAGGTTAGAATCACACCTCATGTAGCCTAGCCCATAGTCCTATAAGGTTAGTATCACACCTCATGTAGTCTAGCCCATAGTCCTATAAGGTTAGTATCACACCTCATGTAGTCTAGCCCATAGTCCTATATGTTTTAATAAGGTTAGTATCACACCTCATATAGTCTAGCCCATAGTCCTATATGTTTTAATAAGGTTAGTATCACACCTCATGGAGCCTAGCCCATAGTCCTATAAGGTTAGTATCACACCTCATGTAGTCTAGCCCATAGTCCTATATGTTTTAATAAGGTTAGTATCACACCTCATGTAGCCTAGCCCATAGTCCTATATGTTTTAATAAGGTTAGTATCACACCTCATGTAGCCTAGCCCATAGTCCTATAAGGTTAGTATCACACCTCATGTAGCCTAGCCCATAGTCCTATAAGGTTAGTATCACACCTCATGTAGTCTAGCCCATAGTCCTATAAGGTTAGTATCACACCTCATGTAGTCTAGCCCATAGTCTTATATGTTTTAATAAGGTTAGTATCACACCTCATGTAGCCTAGCCCATAGTCCTATAAGGTTAGTATCACACCTCATGGAGCCTAGCCCATAGTCCTATAAGGTTAGTATCACACCTCATGTAGTCTAGCCCATAGTCCTATAGGTTTTAATAAGGTTAGTGTCACACCTCATGTAGCCTAGTCCATAGTCATATAAGGTTAGTATCACACCTCATGGAGCCTAGCCCATAGTCCTATAAGGTTAGTATCACACCTCATGTAGTCTAGCCTATAGTCCTATATGTTTTAATAAGGTTAGTATCACACCTCATGTAGCCTAGCCCATAGGTCTATATGTTTTAATAAGGTTAGTATCACACCTCATGTAGCCTAGCCCATAGGTCTATATGTTTTAATAAGGTTAGTATCACACCTCATGTAGCCTAGCCCATAGGTCTATATGTTTTAATGAGGTTAGTATCACACCTCATGTAGTCTAGCCCATAGTCCTATAAGGTTAGTATCACACCTCATGTAGTCTAGCCTATAGTCCTATATGTTTTAATAAGGTTAGTATCACACCTCATGTAGTCTAGCACATAGTCCTATATGTTTTAATAAGGTTAGTATCACACCTCATGTAGTCTAGCCCATAGTCCTATAAGGTTAGTATCACACCTCATGTAGTCTAGCCCATAGTCCTATAAGGTTAGTATCACACCTCATGTAGTCTAGCCCATAGTCCTATATGTTTTAATAAGGTTAGTATCACACCTCATGTAGTCTAGCCCATAGGCCTATAAGGTTAGTATCACACCTCATGTAGTCTAGCCCATAGTCCTATAAGGTTAGTATCACACCTCATGTAGTCTAGCCCATAGTCCTATATGTTTTAATAAGGTTAGTATCACACCTCATGTAGTCTAGCCCATAGGCCTATAAGGTTAGTATCACACCTCATGTAGTCTAGCCCATAGTCCTATAAGGTTAGTATCACACCTCATGTAGTCTAGCCCATAGTCCTATATGTTTTAATAAGGTTAGTATCACACCTCATGTAGTCTAGCCCATAGGCCTATAAGGTTAGTATCACACCTCATGTAGTCTAGCCCATAGTCCTATAAGGTTTGTATCACACCTCATGTAGCCTAGCCCATAGTCCTATCTGTTTTGATATGGTTTGTATCACAACTAAAGTGGCCAAATAACTTCTTAAAATGAAGCACATTAATCTGCTGTAGGGGAAATGTCAGTACTGAGAGAGACTTGGACAATTATTCAAACAATTATCTTTATTCAACATTGATTAATTATTTGCTGTAATGATACCGTCGACCGCACACTCCAGGTTGTGTTGCCGAGAGCTTAACTGATAATGAAAAAATAGTGATCTTATATATGCCCTAAATGCCCAGTCAGTCATTTCTATCGTTCCCATAAGCCACCTTGGTCCATCTCCTGGTTATCTGCACAGGATGTTGTTTTACTTCCAACCCGGCCTAGTTTCCCAGATACCAGGAAGATGAGACAACGAGACATTGTTCTAAACTCTTCTAGGCTATCTCCATCTCCATCTCCATCTCCATCTCCATCTCCATCTCCACCTCTACCTCTACCTCTACCTCTACCTCTACCTCTACCTCTACCTCAATCTCCATCTCCATCTCCACCTCCACCTCCACCTCCACCTCCACCTCCACCTCTACCTCTACCTCTACCTCTACCTCTACCTCTACCTCCACCTCCACCTCCACCTCCATCTCCATCTCTATCTCTATCTCCATCTCGAGTCACACACAAACATCTTTTCTATAGAATGCCAGCTTTTAGAAGTTTATCACAAAGTCATTGTCAGCTCAAGCTATCCCTACCAAAACCCATTTCCTTAACCAGATGCCCAGACTGACTGCAGGAAGCTAGAGTGAACACCATAAAAACTCAGCATTAGCAGGCCAGTCTTACTCTTAGTTAAATATATAACAGTTTACTATTAATATCAAACAAATCAGGTAAGTATGTAATGTTTCCCTGACAGCTCTTTATAAGGGGTGTAGAGCCTAACTAGTATTAACAAGGGGTGTAGAGCCTAACTACATATATAAGCAGCGTGTGAGTTTCATGTTTGGGGAAGATAGTTTTCACCATCAAATGCACCTTTATAATAAAAACATTACATGTATAATTGTATTTGCAGTCTCTTTTGATAATGGTGTTTTCCACTAATGGAACATTCATGCTTATAGCCTACTACTGTGTTCACATTGCTGCTCTTATAATGTGAAGAAATAGCCTAATAGTTCATCAACATTTTAAGCGAAACGTTCTGATCTGTTGCGTCAGCCACATTGCATAAAACAGTTTTTTTGATGCTAGTGGTTGTATTAATTTAGGATCTATCACATGCCACAACTGTCCCAGACTATGTTTGGAATATGTATTTCTGGCACAGAGTAGAATAGGTCGACTTTTGTACTGTGGGGGATAGTTGATTGACATAGGCTAGTGCTTTTGCTGTTCGTTAGGCCTACTCATCTTGTCGGCTGACGAAAAGTAAATGTGGAACGTTCTTCCAATATCTTCAATATGCATCTTGGATTTGGATACGGACCTGCACAGTTGCATTCCCGATGTGTCTGTCTTCACTTGTAGCCTGTGAGAAAGACTGAATCACGTGATGGAGCGAGCAGCACTCAGGGAGAAGGGCACGCCGTCACTGCCTGCAAACGGCATGGATTTCTTTTTAGGGCGCATTACGGCCACACAAAGGGGATGCCGCCGTGAAATTCTAGGCATTATCAAGTACTTGTCAAATTGTGAATGAGAGACTGATGAAGTGTGTTCAGCCTGGGCGCAAAAAAACTAAACTAATGCTTTTCAAGCAACTTCTTTCAAATCATCATTAGAGACACGTCATGCAGCCTTACAATGTAGTCAAAATCTAAACATGTAGCCCAACCTTTGTAGAACAACCAAAGTTACATTAATTACTCTAAATGAAGCATATAGGAATACCTATTTGTTTGCATGTGCGCTCTCCCTCAAATCATTTTGGAGAAAATATCATTTCTATTTTATTCAGCTTTGTTCAGTTGTATTCTTCATACTATAAAATAATATACAATAATGCCATGGAATTCTAACCAAATCTTGTTTGATAAATCAACTAGTGTAACCCACTTTGATAAATTAACTAGTGTAACCCACAGCCATAAAGCCTAGCCAGATCAGGACCTAACACGAGGACAACTCAGAGTATCCTATTCTGTTCTGAAATAGACTACATTTTCTTCATATCATGTTTCTTTAGTCCTATCTAAATAAATAATGGATTTATTGTGAAGATGTAGGCTAAATTACATGGATTTACATGGATAAAATGTAGATGTTCCAAAGGTCTGTATCAGTGGCTTGTAGGCTGTGTGTGGAAGCCAGGAGAGGCTAAATGTGTTTATGTTCATTAACCGTCAATTACCGTGAGACCGGCACTTATTTGCTTGACAATCACCGGCTGATAAAATGTCGTGACCCCCCACAAGCCCTGGTCGGCATTAACCTCTAGTGACCCCCACAAGCCCTGGTCGGCATTAACCTCTAGTGACCCCCACAAGCCCTGGTCGGCATTAACCTCTAGTGAACCCCCACAAGCCCTGGTCGGCATTAACCTCTAGTGAACCCCCACAAGCCCTGGTCGGCATTAACCTCTAGTGACCCCCACAAGCCCTGGTCGGCATTAACCTCTAGTGAACCCCCACAAGCCCTGGTCGGCATTAACCTCTAGTGATCCCCACAAGCCCTGGTCGGAATTAACCTCTAGTGACCCCCACAAGCCCTGGTCGGCATTAACCTCTAGTGACCCCCACAAGCCCTGGTCGGCATTAACCTCTAGTGACGCCCACAAGCCCTGGTCGGCATTAACCTCTAGTGAACCCCCACAAGCCCTGGTCGGCATTAACCTCTAGTGAACCCCCACAAAACCTGGTCGGCATTAACCTCTAGTGACCCCCACAAGCCCTGGTCGGCATTAACCTCTAGTGACCCCCCACAAGCCCTGGTCGGAATTAACCTCTAGTGACCCCCACAAGCCCTGGTCGGCATTAACCTCTAGTGATCCCCACAAGCCCTGGTCGGAATTAACCTCTAGTGACCCCCACAAGCCCTGGTCGGCATTAACCTCTAGTGACCCCCACAAGCCCTGGTCGGAATTAACCTCTAGTGACCCCCCACAAGCCCTGGTCGGCATTAACCTCTAGTGACCTCCACAAGCCCTGGTCGGCATTAACCTCTAGTGACCCCCCACAAGCCCTGGTCGGAATTAACCTCTAGTGACCACCCACAAGCCCTGGTCGGCATTAACCTCTAGTGACCCCCCACAAGCCCTGGTCGGAATTAACCTCTAGTGACCCCCCACAAGCCCTGGTCGGAATTAACCTCTAGTGACCACCCACAAGCCCTGGTCGGCATTAACCTCTAGTGACCCCTCACAAGCCCTGGTCGGCATTAATAGTCCAGAAGTGTGGTCCAGTGGTAGTGCTGCAGACTCTGGATGACACACTGCCCCTCTAGGGCATCGGTTCGAAACCTGCCCTGTTACACTATACCTCTGTCATCTATCCATCCTGTACCTCTTTCATCTATCCCCTCACCTGTACCTCTTTCATCTATCTCCTCACCTGTACCTCTTTCATCTATCCCCTCACCTGTACCTCTTTCATCTATCCCCTCACCTGTACCTCTTTCATCTATCCCCTCACCTGTCTCTCTTTCATCTATCCCCTCACCTGTCTCTCTTTCATCTATCCCCTCACTTGTCTCTCTGTCATCTATCCCCTCACCTGTCTCTCTTTCATCTATCCCCTCACCTGTCTCTCTGTCATCTATCCCCTCACCTGTCTCTCTTTCATCTGTCTCTCTGTCATCTATCACCTCACCTGTACCTCTTTCATCTATCCCCTCACCTGTACCTCTTTCATCTATCCCCTCACCTGTCTCTCTTTCATCTATCCCCTCACCTGTCTCTCTTTCATCTATCCCCTCACCTGTCTCTCTTTCATCTATCCCCTCACCTGTCTCTCTTTCATCTATCCCCTCACCTGTCTCTCTGTCATCTATCCCCTCACCTGTCTCTCTTTCATCTATCCCCTCACCTGTCTCTCTTTCATCTATCCCCTCACCTGTACCTCTTTCATCTATCCCCTCACCTGTCTCTCTTTCATCTATCCCCTCACCTGTCTCTCTGTCATCTATCCCCTCACCTGTCTCTCTTTCATCTATCCCCTCACCTGTCTCTCTGTCATCTATCCCCTCACCTGTCTCTCTTTCATCTATCCCCTCACCTGTCTCTCTGTCATCTATCCCCTCACCTGTCTCTCTTTCATCTATCCCCTCACCTGTCTCTCTTTCATCTATCCCCTCACCTGTCTCTCTGTCATCTATCCCCTCACCTGTCTCTCTTTCATCTATCCCCTCACCTGTCTCTCTGTCATCTATCCCCTCACCTGTCTCTCTTTCATCTGTCTCTCTGTCATCTATCACCTCACCTGTACCTCTTTCATCTATCCCCTCACCTGTCTCTCTGTCATCTATCCCCTCACCTGTCTCTCTTTCATCTATCCCCTCACCTGTCTCTCTTTCATCTATCCCCTCACCTGTCTCTCTTTCATCTATCCCCTCACCTGTCTCTCTTTCATCTATCCCCTCACCTGTCTCTCTTTCATCTATCCCCTCACCTGTCTCTCTGTCATCTATCCCCTCACCTGTCTCTCTTTCATCTATCCCCTCACCTGTCTCTCTTTCATCTATCCCCTCACCTGTACCTCTTTCATCTATCCCCTCACCTGTCTCTCTTTCATCTATCCCCTCACCTGTCTCTCTGTCATCTATCCCCTCACCTGTCTCTCTTTCATCTATCCCCTCACCTGTCTCTCTGTCATCTATCCCCTCACCTGTCTCTCTTTCATCTGTCTCTCTGTCATCTATCACCTCACCTGTCTCTCTTTCATCTATCCCCACACCTGTCTCTCTATCATCTATCCCTACACCTGTCTCTCTATCTAGTTCATCTATCCCCTCACCTGTCTCTCTGTCATCTATCCCCTCACCTGTCTCTCTGTCATCTATCCCCATACCTGTCTCTCTGTCATCTATCCCCTCACCTGTCTCTCTGTCATCTATCCCCTCACCTGTCTCTCTGTCATCTATCCCCTCACCTGTCTCTCTGTCATCTATCCCCTCACCTGTCTCTCTGTCATCTATCCCTTCACCTGTCTCTCTGTCATCTATCCCCTCACCTGTCTCTCTTTCATCTATCCCCTCACCTGTCTCTCTGTCATCTATCCCCTCACCTGTCTCTCTATCTAGTTCATCTATCTAGTGGATGACATCACCACTCTCCTGTTTTTGGTGTCCTAGATCTGAATATCCTTAAGCCAACTCTTCCTGCTATTTGTCTCAAAGTCATACAGAACACTGTACCAGACTTCTGCACCGTTTAACCATACCTGGGATGTCTGTGTTCCTCCATGACTCTCTGGTCTGTACTGACAACAGGTTGTTCTACACCAGTAGACTGGTGTCCCAGATATCTAAAGCCCTCTGGCTGTTATTGCCATTCTCCGATAGTCCAGGGGAGTTGGCTAAAGCTGTGATTCTCAACCAGCTGTCGCTAGAACCATAGGAGGTCTTCAGAGAGCTTTCAATGGGTCCCTCGGGAACAGAAAAGAGAGTTCCACATCAAGATCTGTACTGTCTAGTTCTGCACCGGTATCCTGGTGTCCCAGATATCTGTACTCTCTATACTCTAAACCCCTCTGGTTGTCATTGCCATTCTCCAGGGGAGAGGAACAGAGGATTTGGCTAAAACACATCTGGGACCGGACCAAACTAGGATACCAACTAGCCATAACTGAGAACAACTGTGACATGTCTGAATCCACCGTAAACCTCTATAATCATTGGAGTGGATGTGTCTGCTAGTCTGGCTATTATTGTCTGGCTATTATTGTCCTGCCATAGTATATAGATAATAATTTCTATGGTAACGTACAATGTTAATTCAAATGAAGCTAATGGCGCGTTCACGGCATGTCGGAAATTTGAAAAGTAAGTTATTTTGCATAGAGCTTCCTATTGGTTGATTCTGGTACCTCCCAAGTGGGAAACTCAGGATCTGACTCTTCCACCTAGGTTAGCAAGTCGGAAATGTAGGCGTTTCTGACATGACGTGAACGCGGCACGACTGATGTGGCTCATGCAGTGGAATGTATTTGTTGTAATGTCAGGTTAAATTGACTCAACAAATCACAGCACCTGCTTTTACTTCCTGGCATCGATACAATCAAAATGGCTGCCAAGACCATCCATTATGCACGCCATCATTGACTTGAATTTTTCTTGACGTCTGTTCTTTTCAATATATTTCTATGCATAGCCCTCTGTCATCACTGGAGTTACTGTGGATGTATACTGTATGCATCATATTTAATAAAACATCACAAACATCAGTATTTAGTAAAAAAATGTAAAAAAACATAAAGTTCTGGAACAAACCAGTCTGCTGCATCAGGTTATTATCACTGACAACTGTGTCTGTTTTCATGGACTCTGGACTGATGAATTGTATATGAATAATAAATGTGCTTTTGCCTAAATCACAACTCTTTTTAACAATCTCTGCACCCAGAACCACATCTCTGTGTTTACTGTAGACTAGCTAACATTTAATGCCAGTTCATCATTATTTGGCAGATTTGTATAATCAGTCCACTTTCCTCTCAACGATTAGTTTCTCTCAATGTGTTCTCTCCTCTCTTCACCAGGTGTCCTATTTTGAAATTTACATGGACAAAATACGGGACCTTCTGGATGGTAAGTAATGTGCAATGTTGAAGAGTCTTCTGTGTGTGTACAACAGTAAAATGATACCCACATCATGAAGTTATAGATCCCTGTAGGGAGTCTGAGCCTATTATAGTAGGGAGAGGGAGAGGGAGAGGGAGAGAGAGAGAGAGAGAGAGAGAGAGAGACTCTAGTATAAAAAGAGGTTTTATCCTCTCACACTCCATAAAACAGTGAAAATGTATCTTATATTACACAAAGGACATCTCCAACATCTGAATTAATAACAGATACAAAAGCATTAACTGCAATGATGCCATGCAAAACCCTCCATTACATATCACCAGTACCCTTTAGTAACGGTGGCTTGTATAGTGCTCTCCATGCTGGCACTCCAAGGAGTGTCTTTTCAATTCATCTTTATTTACCTCATCCAAACCCACCTCTTCCAACCTCACCTCATCCAACCCCACCTCTTCCAACCCCACCTCTTCCAACCCCACCTCATCCAACCCCACCTCTTCCAACCCCACGTCTTCCAACCCCACCTCTTCCAACCCCACCTCTTCCAACCCCACCTCATCCAACCCCACCTCTCCAACCCCGCCTCTTCCAACCCCACCTCTTCCAATCCCACCTCATCAAACCCCACCTCTTCCAACCCCACCTCTTCCAACCCCATCTCTTCCAATCCCACCTCTTCCAAACCCACTTCTTCCAACCCCACCTCTTCCAATCCCACATCTTCCAACCCCACCTCATCCAACCCCACCTCTTCCAACCCCACCTCTTCCAACCCCACCTCTTCCAAACCCACCTCTTCCAACCCCACCTCTTCCAACCCCACCTCTTCCAACCCCACCTCATCCAACCCCACCTCTTCCAACCCCACCTCTTCCAACCCCACCTCTTCCAACCCCACCTCATCCAACCCCACCTCTTCCAACCCCACCTCTTCCAACCCCACCTCTTCCAATCCCACCTCATCCAACCCCACCTCTTCCAACCCCACCTCTTCCAACCCCATCTCTTCCAATCCCACCTCTTCCAAACCCACTTCTTCCAACCCCACCTCTTCCAATCCCACCTCTTCCAACCCCACCTCATCCAACCCCACCTCTTCCAACCCCACCTCTTCCAACCCCACCTCATCCAACCCCACCTCTTCCAACCCCACCTCTTCCAAACCCACCTCATCCAACCCCACCTCATCCAAACCCACCTCTTCCAACCCCACCTCTTCCAACCCCACGTCTTCCAACCCCACCTCTTCCAACCCCACCTCATCCAAACCCATCTCTTCCAACCCCACGTCTTCCAACCCCACCTCATCCAAACCCATCTCTTTCAACCCCACGTCTTCCAACCCCACCTCTTCCAACGCCACCTCTTCCAAACCCACCTCATCCAACCCCACCTCATTCAACCCCACCTCATCCAAACCCACCTCTTCCAACCCCACCTCATCCAAACCCACCTCTTCCAACCCCACCTCTTCCAACCCCACCTCTTCCAACCCTCTCAAATCCAGTAATAAAGCCTTTCTGTCTGACTCTGGGATATTGGGTGTGATCCTTAGTCTGGGATATGGGGCGTCTTCATCTTGTCTTTTTGTAGTAACTCTTGAGCATAATCCCCTCTTCTGCTGACAGAGCCTTCCTGCAACTTTCCAGCAGTTGTCCGACAATCCTTTCCGACCTCACCCCCAAATGTTCAGCCACCCGTCCTCCATCCATTAATGTGGGCCCAGCCATGTCCATTAACTTCCTTTGTGATGATTTTCCCCTTCAGCATCATCTTGGAGAAGTGTGAAATAGCTTCATTTGTACAATCCAGTCTTGCCCCAAACACCAGAGGTTCCTCCAGCAGCCAATGCACTGACTCAGCCTTAGTGCGTCTGGACACCTTCGTTATACTCCAAACCCTAAGAAGGCCTCTGTAAAACGGAGGTAGTCCATCCATCGATCTCTGGCTACTATCAACCAAAAATAAAGCCTTCTTGAAATCCAATCCCTCTACCTTCTGTAACACCAGACCTACCACCCCTCTCCACACCACATTTTTCGGTCCATAAAGCAACCTTTGAATAAACTGAAACCGGAAAGCAGCAGCCCTACTAGCAAGATGTACAAGTCCCTGGCCCACCTCCCATTTTGATAAATACGGAACACTTTGTGGAACCCAATGATATTTATCCCCCCCCCCCCCCCCCCCCCCAAAAAAAAAAATCTACAATAATTGCCTGTATCTTGGCCAGAAAGCCAGACGGTGGCTCTAAACATGACAACCGATGCCACGGTGCAGAGGCAACCACATTATCAACACATTAATAGTGGCCCCCCAAATTACATTTTAGATATCAACCACCACCATCTCCTCATCCTTCCTTCCACCATTTCAACCACCCCATTCCAATTGTTTTCCTTTGTCCCCTCGTCCCCTTGGTACACTCCAATATACTTAAACCCTCCCCTCCACCCCCCCCAGCAACACTCCAAGATACTTGAACCCTCCCTTCCACCATTCCACCCCCCCTAGCTACACTCCAAGATACTTAAACCCTCCCTTCCACCCCCCCCCCCAGCTACACTCCAAGATACTTGAACCCTCCCTTCCACCCCCCCCCCCAGCAACACTCCAAGATACTTGAACCCTCCCTTCCACCATTCCACCCCCCCCCCAGCTACACTCCAAGATACTTAAACCCTCCCTTCCACCCCCCCCCCCCCCCAGCAACACTCCAAGATACTTGAACCCTCCCTTCCACCATTCCCCCCCCCCCCCCCCCAGCTACACTCCAAGATACTTGAACCCTCCCTTCCACCATTCTAGCCCCCCTTGGGCAAAGCCATGATCCCTCCAGACCATTTCCCAATCTGTAAAGCACAACTTATCCCCCATTCTTCCTTTGTAGAGGATATTCCTTTAAACCGATCAACCATGAGACTCAAACTATTCACCTCCGCTGGATTTTTCACCAAAATAACTACATCATCAGCATAGGCTGAGAGGCGAATAGGAGGAATATCCTTTGAAAGGTACACCCCTTCAATGCGACTTCTAATGCTATTTAGTAGTGGCTCTATAGCATACAACATTACGGACAACAACAAACACCCCTGCCTAATTCCTCAACACACTTTAAAAGGAGCACTCAAGCCACCGTTAACTTTCAATACACTCTCAATGTCACCATATATCACCCTGATCATGGCAATAAAAGTAGAGCTGAAACCAAAAGCCTCCAAAGTGGGCCCAGAGGTACTGATGTTGAACTCGGTCAAATCCCCTTTCCTGATCAATTGAAATTAGACCAGCATCCAATCCAATAGCCCTAGAGGCGTCCCAAAAAAATCCTGAATCAGGGAAATGTTATCCCCTGACCACTTTCTTTATGGAAAATGTTGTCACTCTCCTGACCACTTTCTTTACGACATCAGAACCACTTTCTTTATGACATCAGAACCACTTTCTTTATGACATCAGAACCACTTTCTTTATGACATCAGAACCACTTTCTTTATGACATCAGAACCACTTTCTTTATGACATCAGGATCACTTTCTTTATGACATCAGAACCACTTTCTTTATGACATCAGAACCACTTTCTTTTTGACATCAGAAACTTTGCTGATTCAATAAACAATTCACTTTCAGGAAAAAACAATCAGTTACATTTTAATCCTGCATATATTTCTTCCTTTTTGTCAAATTCAGAAATTGACATACTTTTTCAATCCCACACCTTCCTTCCACCCCATTTCTCTCGCTATTTTGTTGTGACGCACCAGAGGCCTCACTATCATCCCCAGAAGAGAACTCCACCATCTCTACTTCCTGTTTATCCTCAACTGATTTATCATCTCTACTTCCTGTTAGAATTAGAACCTTCTTCACCCCTTAAATTATTTTGAAAACAGCTGCTTCATTTTATATTGCTTCACTCTCCTCTTGAACTCCCATTTCATTTTCCAGCACCCCCTCAGCGATCTCAATCACACTCTCACCTCATGTTCCCAGCCGTCCGTCTGTCCTGTCATGTCCCCAGCCACCCGTCCCTCTGTCCTATCATGTCCCCAGCCACCCGTCCCTCTGTCCTGCCATGTCCCCAGCCGTCCCTCTGTCCTGTCATGTCCCCAGCCACCCGTCCCTCTGTCCTATCATGTCCCCAGCCACCCATCCCTCTGTCCTGTCATGTCCCCAGCCACCCGTCCCTCTGTCCTGTCATGTCCCCAGCCGTCCGTCTGTCCTGTCATGTCCCCAGCCACCCGTCCCTCTGTCCTGTCATGTCCCCAGCCACCCGTCCCTCTGTCCTGTCATGTCCCCAGCCGTCCGTCTGTCCTGTCATGTCCCCAGCCGTCCGTCCCTCTATCCTGTCATGTCCTCAGCCGCCCGTCCCTCTGTCCTGTCATGTCCCCAGCCGTCCCTCTGTCCTGTCCAGAATGAGTGTCTGCTTTGTCTGTAAGTTTCCAGTTGAAATTAACCCAGGTTGACAGTCCAGAGTCTGGGGAGTCAGAGAAGCACCAGTCCTGGTAGAGACACACACACAAACCTCTGAGAGGGAACACAGCCTTGACTTAAATCTGAACAGATTTAAAATCATCTCTCATCAAAAATACAAGCCTGAAACATAAAGTAACTTCCTACGTACATGTCCCCAGTTGCCCCTCGGTCCTGTCATGTCCCCAGCCGCCCCTCGGTCCTGTCATGTCCCCAGCCGCCCCTCGGTCCTGTCATGTCCCCAGTCGCCCCTCGGTCCTGTCATGTCCCCAGTCGTCCCTCGGTCCTGTCATGTCCCCAGTCGTCCCTCGGTCCTGTCATGTCCCCAGTCGTCCCTCGGTCCTGTCATGTCCCCAGTCGCCCCTCGGTCCTGTCATGTCCCCAGTCGTCCCTCGGTCCTGTCATGTCCCCAGTCGCCCCTCGGTCCTGTCATGTCCCCAGTCGCCCCTCGGTCCTGTCATGTCCCCAGTCGTCCCTCGGTCCTGTCATGTCCCCAGTCGTCCCTCGGTCCTGTCATGTCCCCAGCCGCCCCTCGGTCTTGTCCAGAAGGAGATTTGTACCGGTCTGCTGTACCGTACATTTTCTGTTTAAGTCAAATTGAGTTGACATTCTGGGCCTGAGTTAGGCCTGAGGGAGGCCTGAGGGAGGCCTGAGGGAGGCCTGAGGGAGGCCTGAGGAGGCCTGAGGAGGCCTGAGGGAGACAGTCAGAGCAGCAACAGGTGGTCTATGCCAGACTTTAGGAGTTGTTGCTCTCCTGTTCTGTGGTCGTTCGTGCACTGTGATGACCTCTTGTTTCTCTCTGTATGTGTGATGCGTCTGTGTTTGGGAAGTACACTTTAAATACATTTTGATTTAAAATCAATTTGACTGTTTTGGGCCTTTGGCTAGATATGAAAGTAAAATCTCCAAAAGTACTCATCTCTTCTTCTGTCCATCTCTCTCAGTGACGAAGACTAACCTGGCAGTGCACGAGGACAAGCACAGGGTTCCCTATGTGAAGGTGAGTCAGGCTTTCATCAGCTGAGGTGATGATTTAATGTTAACTGACCATCTATGATGGTCTCTACATTCGAGACGTGTCATCTTCCCAATGCTAACTTTTTTAACAGTCATTTGTTGAATTGTCTCTCAGGGCTGCACTGAGCGTTTTGTCTCCTGCCCAGAGGAGGTGATGGATGTTATTGACGAGGGCAAAGCCAACCGCCATGTAGCTGTCACCAGTAAGTCCAAATGACACTTAGTATATTGTATAGCGTGAAGTGTGAGTCTGTAGATAAACTCTGCAGATTCTTCTATAGTGTCTGGGGGGGGGGGGGGGGGGGGATCTGTCATATTGGTTTACTATCTCTGCTGCCAACTCTGTTACTACCCCTGTTGCTGCCTCTGTTACTATCTTTTCTTCTCCTCTTCTCCTCTCTTCTCCTCTCTTATCTCCCCTCTTCTCCTCTCCTATTTTCTCCTCTTCTCTTCTCCCCTCTCCTTCTCTCTTCTTTTCTCTCCTTCTCTCTTCTCCCCTCTCCCATATTCTCCTCTCTTCTCTTCTCCCCTTTTCTCCTCCCCTCTCCTGTCTTCTCCTCTCTTCTCCTCTCTTCTCTTCTCTTCTCCCCTCTTCTCCTCCCCTCTCCCATCTTCTCCTCCCCTCTCCCATCTTCTCCTCTCTTCTCCTCTCTTCTCTTCTCCCCTCTTCTCCTCCCCTCTCCCATCTTTTCCTCTCTCCTCTTCTCCTCTCTTCTCTTCTCCTCTCTTCTCCTCTCTTCTCTTCTCCCCTCTTCTCCTCTCTTCTCCTCTCTTCTTCTCCTCTTTTCTCCCCTCTCTCCAGATATGAATGAGCACAGCTCCAGGAGTCACAGTATCTTCCTGATCAACATTAAACAGGAACACGTGGAGACAGAGCAGAAACTGTGTGGGAAGCTCTACCTAGTGGATCTGGCTGGGAGTGAGAAGGTAAGAGTTCACTACATGCGTTCACTAAATAGACCCCAGGGGACCTATTTTCCCTGGCTGGGAGTGAGACGGTAATGGACAAGACACACCATAATGAACTTTGATCAACTGCTGGGTGTTGATGAATGGTGGCGTTTAAACAATTAGAATGTTCGGTGGTCAAAGGCCTGGAAGCAGAGGTTAGTGTGGTAATGAACTAGCTTTAACCAGGAAGCAGAGGCTAGTGTGGTAATGAACTAGCTTTAACCAGGAAGCAGAGGCTAGTGTGGTAATGAACTAGCTTTAACCAGGAAGCAGAGGCTAGTGTGGTAATGAACTAGCTTTAACCAGGAAGTAGAGGCTAGTGTGGTAATGAACTAGCTTTAACCAGGAAGCAGAGGCTAGTGTGGTAATGAACTAGCTTTAACCAGGAAGCAGAGGCTAGTGTGGTAATGAACTAGCTTTAACCAGGAAGCAGAGGCTAGTGTGGTAATGAACTAGCTTTAACCAGGAAGTAGAGGCTAGTGTGGTAATGGAGTAGCTTTAACCAGGAAGTAGAGGCTAGTGTGGTAATGAACTAGCTTTAAACAGGAAGCAGAGGCTAGTGTGAGGTAATATGCAGGTTGGGGTAAAGGGACTACGCATAGATAATAGATAATAAACAGCGAGTAGCAGCAGTGTAACAAAAAAAGGGGGGCAGCAATGTAAATAGTCTGGGTGGCCATTTGATTAGGTGTTCAGGAGTCTTATGGCTTGGGGGTAGAAGCTGTTTAGGAGCCTCTTGGACCTAGACTTGGATATCCGTTACCGCTTGCCGTGCAGTAGCAGAGAGAACAGTCTTATAACTAGGGTGGCTGGAGTCTTTGAACATTTTTAGGGCCTTCCTCTGACACCGCCTGGTACTGAGGTCCTGGATGGCAGGAAGCTTGGCCCCAGTGATGTACTGGGCCCTACGCACTACCCTCTGTAGCACGTTGCGGTCAGATGCCGAGCAGTTGCCATACCAGGCGGCGATGCAACCGGTCAGGATGCTCTCGATGGTGCAGCTGTATAGCTTTCTGAAGAGCTGAGGACCCATTCCAAATCTATTCAGTCTCCTGAGGGACATGAGGCATACAGTGCCTTGCGAAAGTATTCGGCCCCCTTGAACTTTGCGACCTTTTGCCACATTTCAGGCTTCAAACATAAAGATATAAAACTGTATTTGTTTGTGAAGAATCAACAACAAGTGGGACACAATCATGAAGTGGAACGACATTTATTGGATATTTCAAACTTTTTTAACAAATCAAAAACTGAAAAATTGGGCGTGCAAAATTATTCAGCCCCCTTAAGTTAATACTTTGTAGCGCCACCTTTTGCTGCGATTACAGCTGTAAGTCGCTTGGGGTATGTCTCTATCAGTTTTGCACATCGAGAGACTGACATTTTTTCCCATTCCTCCTTGCAAAACAGCTCGAGCTCAGTGAGGTTGGATGGAGAGCATTTGTGAACAGCAGTTTTCAGTTCTTTCCACAGATTCTCTGGATTCAGGTCTGGACTTTGACTTGGCCATTCTAACACCTGGATATGTTTATTTTTGAACCATTCCATTGTAGATTTTGCTTTATGTTTTGGATCATTGTCTTGTTGGAAGACAAATCTCCGTCCCAGTCTCAGGTCTTTTGCAGACTCCATCAGGTTTTCTTCCAGAATGGTCCTGTATTTGGCTCCATCCATCTTCCCATCAATTTTAACCATCTTCCCTGTCCTTGCTGAAGAAAAGCAGGCCCAAACCATGATGTTGCCACCACCATGTTTGACAGTGGGGATGGTGTGTTCAGCTGTGTTGCTTTTACGCCAAACATAACGTTTTGCATTGTTGCCAAAAAGTTCAATTTTGGTTTCATCTGACCAGAGCACCTTCTTCCACATGTTTGGTGTGTCTCCCAGGTGGCTTGTGGCAAACTTTAAACGACACTTTTTATGGATATCTTTAAGAAATGGCTTTCTTCTTGCCCCTCTTCCATAAAGGCCAGATTTGTGCAATATACGACTGATTGTTGTCCTATGGACAGAGTCTCCCACCTCAGCTGTAGATCTCTGCAGTTCATCCAGAGTGATCATGGGCCTCTTGGCTGCATCTCTGATCAGTCTTCTCCTTGTATGAGCTGAAAGTTTAGAGGGACGGCCAGGTCTTGGTAGATTTGCAGTCGTCTGATACTCCTTCCATTTCAATATTATCGCTTGCACAGTGCTCCTTGGGATGTTTAAAGCTTGGGAAATATTTTTGTATCCAAATCCGGCTTTAAACTTCTTCACAACAGTATCTCGGACCTGCCTGGTGTGTTCCTTGTTCTTCATGATGCTCTCTGCGCTTTTAACGGACCTCTGAGACTATCACAGTGCAGGTGCATTTATACGGAGACTTGATTACACACAGGTGGATTTTTTTTATCATCATTAGTCATTTAGGTCAACATTGGATCATTCAGAGATCCTCACTGAACTTCTGGAGAGAGTTTGCTGCACTGAAAGTAAAGGGGCTGAATAATTTTGCACGCCCAATTTTTCAGTTTTTGATTTGTTAAAAAAGTTTGAAATATCCAATAAATGTCGTTCCACTTCATGATTGTGTCCCACTTGTTGTTGATTCTTCACAAAAAAATACAGTTTCATATCTTTATGTTTGAAGCCTAAAATGTGGCAAAAGGTCGCAAAGTTCAAGGGGGCCGAATACTTTCGCAAGGCACTGTATATGAGTCTGTTTCTGTGTATCTGTACAGCGTGTATGAGTCTGTTTCTGTGTATCTCTACAGCGTGTTTGAGTCTGTTTCTGTGTATCTCTACAGCGTGTATGAGTCTGGCGCATAATCTCCTGTACTGTATGTGTTTGTAGTGTCCTTCCTTATACATGACTAACTACACATGTCCAGATCAGATTTGATATATGATATATTTCCCCAGGTCAGTAAGACAGGAGCAGAGGGAGCTGTGTTTAATATATGATATATTTCCCCAGGTCAGTAAGACAGGAGCAGAGGGAGCTGTGTTTGATATATGATATATTTCCCCAGGTCAGTAAGACAGGAGCAGAGGGAGCTGTGTTTGATATATGATATATTTCCCCAGGTCAGTAAGACAGGAGCAGAGGGAGCTGTGTTTGATATATGATATATTTCCCCAGGTCAGTAAGACAGGAGCAGAGGGAGCTGTGTTGGAAGAAGCTAAGAACATTAACAAGTCACTGTCTTCCCTGGGCAACGTCATCTCTGCTCTGGCCGAAGGAAATGTAAGTCTAGTTCCCTCCCTCCCTCCCAGACACACACACACACACACACACACACACACACACACACACACACACACACACACACACACACACACACACACACACACACACACACACACACACACTGGGCAACGTCATCTCTGCTCTGGCCAAAGGAACTGTAGGCCTAGTCCCCCCCCCCCCCCCTGTAAGTCCAGTGTCTTCGTCCCCCCTGTAAGTCCAGTGTTGTCGTCCCCCCCTGTAAGTCCAGTGTCGTCCCCCCTGTAAGTCCAGTGTCGTCGTCCCCCCCGTAAGTCCAGTGTCGTCGTCCCCCCTGTAAGTCCAGTGTCTTCGTCCCCCCTGTAAGTCCAGTGTCTTCGTCCCCCCTGTAAGTCCAGTGTCGTCGTCCCCCCTGTAAGTCCAGTGTCGTCCCCCCTGTAAGTCCAGTGTCTTCATCCCCCCTGTAAGTCCAGTGTCTTCGTCCCCCCTGTAAGTCCAGTGTCTTCGTCCCCCCTGTAAGTCCAGTGTCGTCGTCCCCCCCTGTAAGTCCAGTGTCGTCCCCCCTGTAAGTCCAGTGTCGTCGTCCCCCCCGTAAGTCCAGTGTCGTCGTCCCCCCTGTAAGTCCAGTGTCGTCGTCCTCCCCGTAAGTCCAGTGTCGTCGTCCCCCCTGTAAGTCCAGTGTCTTCGTCCCCCCTGTAAGTCCAGTGTCTTCGTCCCCCCTGTAAGTCCAGTGTCGTCGTCCCCCCTGTAAGTCCAGTGTCTTCGTCCCCCCTGTAAGTCCAGTGTCGTCGTCCCCCCTGTAAGTCCAGTGTCGTCCCCCCTGTAAGTCCAGTGTCTTCGTCCCCCCTGTAAGTCCAGTGTCGTCGTCCCCCCTGTAAGTCCAGTGTCGTCGTCCCCCCTGTAAGTCCAGTGTCGTCCCCCCTGTAAGTCCAGTGTCTTCGTCCCCCCTGTAAGTCCAGTGTCGTCGTCCCCCCTGTAAGTCCAGTGTCGTCCCCCCTGTAAGTCCAGTGTCTTCGTCCCCCCTGTAAGTCCAGTGTCGTCGTCCCCCCTGTAAGTCCAGTGTCGTCCCCCCCCCCTGTAAGTCCAGTGTCGTCCTCCCCCCCTGTAAGTCCAGTGTCGTCGTCCCCCTCCCCTGTAAGTCCAGTGTCGTCGTCCCCCCTGTAAGTCCAGTGTCGTCCTCCCCCCCTGTAAGTCCAGTGTCGTCCCCCCCCTCCCCTGTAAGTCCAGTGTCGTCCCCCCCCGTAAGTCAAGTGTCTTCGTCCCCCCTGTAAGTCCAGTGTCTTCGTCCCCCCTGTAAGTCCAGTGTCGTCCCCCCCCCTGTAAGTCCAGTGTCTTCATCCCCCCTGTAAGTCCGGTGTCGTCCTCCCCCCCCCTGTAAGTCCAGTGTCGTCCTCCCTCCCCTGTAAGTCCAGTGTCGTCCCCCCCTGTAAGTCCAGTGCCACCCCCTGTAAGTCCAGTGTCATCATCCCCCCTGTAAGTCCAGTGTCATCATCCCCCCCTGTAAGTCCAGTGTCATCATCCTCCCCTGTAAGTCCAGTGTCATCATCCCCCCCTGTAAGTCCAGTGTCGTCCCCCCCCCTTGTAAGTCCAGTCCCCCCCCTGTAAGTCCAGTGTCGTCTCCCCACCCCCTGTAAGTCCAGTGTCATCGTCGTCGCCCCCCCTCCACTCCCGTGAGTTCAGTGTCCCCCCCCCTGTAAGTCCAGTGTCTTCCCCCCCCTGTAAGTCCAGTGTCATTATCCCCCCCTGTAAGTCCAGTGTCATCATCCCCCCCTGTAAGTCCAGTGTCGTCGTCCCCCTGTAAGTCCAGTGCCGCCCCCCCCCCTGTAAGTCCAGTGTCGTCCTTCCCCCTGTAAGTCCAGTGTCGTCCCCCCTGTAAGTCCAGTGTCGTCCCCCCTGTAAGTCCAGTGTCGTCCCCCCCTGTAAGTCCAGTGTCGTCCTTCCCCCTGTAAGTCCAGTGTCCTCCCCCCTGTAAGTCCAGCGTCGTCCTTCCCCCTGTAAGTCCAGTGTCGTCCCCCCTGTAAGTCCAGTGTCGTCGTCCCCACTGTAAGTCCAGTGTCGTCCCCCCTGTAAGTCCAGTGTCGTCCCCCCCCCCCTGTAAGTCCAGTGTCGTCCCCCCCTGTAAGTCCAGTGTCGCCCCCCCCCCCTGTAAGTCCAGTGTCGTCCCCCCCCCCCCTGTAAGTCCAGTGTCGTCGTCCCCCCCTATAAGTCCAGTCCCCCCCCTGTAAGTCCAGTGTCGTCCCCCCCCCTGTAAGTCCAGTGTCGTCCCCCCCCCCCTATAAGTCCAGTTCCCCCCCTGTAAGTCCAGTGTCGTCCCCCCCCCCTATAAGTCCAGTCCCCCCCCTGTAAGTCCAGTGTCGTCCCCCCCCCCTGTAAGTCCAGTGTCGTCCCCCCCCCCCTGTAAGTCCAGTGTCGTCCCCCCCCCCCTATAAGTCCAGTCCCCCCCCTGTAAGTCCAGTGTCCCCCCCCCCCCTGTAAGTCCAGTGTCGTCCCCCCCCCCCTGTAAGTCCAGTGTCGTCCCCCCCCCCCTATAAGTCCAGTCCCCCCCCTGTAAGTCAGGTGTCGTCCCCCCCCCCCTGGAAGTCCAGTGTCTTCCCCCCCTGTAAGTTCAGTGTCTTCCCCCCCTGTAAGTTCAGTGTCGTCGTCCCCCCACACAATATATGTTCTAATTAGTTAACTGGAAACTGGACGCCATGATGTAGAGAGTTATTCTGCAGCTACCTGTGTTTTGTTCAGCGATTCATGTTTGCTTTCTTCTTTCTCCCCCCCTCTCTCTCTCTCTCTCCCTCACTCTGTCTCTCTCTCTCTCTCCCTCTCTCCCTCTCTCCCTCTCTCCCCTCTCTCCCCCCCTCTCTCTCTCTCTCTCTCTCTCTCTCTCTCTCTCTCTCTCTCTCTCTCCCCCCCCTCTCTTCCCCCCTCTCTCTCTCTCTCCCTCTCTCCCTCCCTCTCTCTCTCTCTCTCTCTCTCTCTCTCTCTCTCTCTCCCTCTCTCCCTCTCTCCCTCTCTCCCCTCTCCCCCCCCCCTCTCTCTCTCTCTCTCTCTCTCTCTCTCTCTCTCTCTCTCTCTCTCTCTCTCTCCCCCCCTCTCTTCCCCCCTCTCTCTCTCTCTCCCTCTCTCCCTCCCTCTCTCTCTCCCTCTCTCTCTCTCTCTCCCCCCGTGTTTTCTCTCTCTCTCTCTCTGTCTCTCTCTCCCCCCCTCTCTTCCCCCCTCTCTCTCTCTCTCCCTCTCTCCCTCCCTCTCTCTCTCTCTCTCCCTCCCTTCTGGCCCTCCATCCCTCTCCCCCCTGTAGAAGACCCATGTCCCGTACCGTGACAGTAAGATGACCCGTATCCTGCAGGACTCTCTAGGGGGAAACTGTAGAACCACCATGTTCATCTGCTGCTCTCCATCCAGCTACAACGACCAGGAGACCAAGTCCACACTCATGTTCGGACAACGGTAATACACACACACACACACACACACACACACACACACACACACACACTGTTCACAGTCACCCATTCCCCCTCTGTGGAGCCTCCTCTGGTCAAACATCTTCCTCCTCTGTGGAGCCTCCTCTGGTCAAACATCTTCCTCCTCTGTGGAGCCTCCTCTGGTCAAACATCTTCCTCCTCTGTGGAGCCTCCCCTGGTCAAACATCTTCCTCCTCTGTGGAGCCTCCTCTGGTCAAACATCTTCCTCCTCTGAGGAGCCTCCTCTGGTCAAACATCTTCCTCCTCTGTGGAGCCTCCACTGGTCCTCCCGTTCCTCCTCTGTGGAGCCTCCACCGGTCCTCCCGTGCCTCCCTGGAGGAGCCTCCACTGGTACAAACATCTCTGTGGAGTCAGTGTAAATGAAAGTATTAGTAATTTACAATACTCCAAACCATTCTGTGACTTTATTAAACCATGGGGGGGAAAACTATTAATAATACTGTTGATTTTTAACGAGTTTTTATTCATTTTAAAAACTGCTGGCTGCACAACAAATTTCCCTGTGGGGACCAATGAAGTTTGAATCAAATCTAATTGTTATTGTTATTGCTATGTGGAATATATTGAATTGTGTCTCTCTTCTCCCCACCCAGAGCTAAGACCATCAGGAACAAGGCCTCGGTCAACCTGGAGCTGACAGCAGAACAGTGGAAGAAGAAGTACGAGAAGGAGAAGGAGAAGAACAAGGTGATGAAGGAGACGGTCCAGAGACTGGAGGCTGAGCTGAACCAATGGAGAAACGGGGAGAACTCCCACGGAACAGGCACGTCAAGTAGCACACACACACACACACACACACACCCACACACACGGAGCACAAATACACAGGTATACTCTCACACACAATAAATAGCCCGATCACTAGAAATAGATGCCCATTTTGGGCGTTGGAAAAGGTCCTGAGAACGTTGATATCCGCTTTCCTGTTGCCCAGCACTGGGACCCGTGATGCTCAGACCACTGTGCTGTTGCACTGGCACCCGTGATGCTCAGACCACTGTGCTGTTGCACTGGGACCCGTGATGCTCAGACCACTGTCCTGTTGCACTGGGACCCGTGATGCTCAGACCACTGTCCTGTTGCACTGGGACCCGTGATGCTCAGACCACTGTCCTGTTGCACTGGGACCCGTGATGCTCAGACCACTGTCCTGTTGCACTGGGACCCGTGATGCTCAGACCACTGTCCTGTTGCACTGGGACCCGTGATGCTCAGACCACTGTCCTGTTGCACTGGGACCCGTGATGCTCAGACCACTGTCCTGTTGCACTGGGACCCGTGATGCTCAGACCACTGTCCTGTTGCACTGGGACCCGTGATGCTCAGACCACTGTCCTGTTGCACTGGGACCCGTGATGCTCAGACCACTGTCCTGTTGCACTGGGACCCGTGATGCTCAGACCACTGTCCTGTTGCACTGGGACCCGTGATGCTCAGACCACTGTCCTGTTGCACTGGGACCCGTGATGCTCAGACCACTGTCCTGTTGCACTGGGACCCGTGATGCTCAGACCACTGTCCTGTTGCACTGGGACCCGTGATGCTCAGACCACTGTCCTGTTGCACTGGGACCCGTGATGCTCAGACCACTGTCCTGTTGCACTGGGACCCGTGATGCTCAGACCACTGCGCTACGCTCTTGATGATACTTGACGGTATGAGGTCTGTTGGTTTGCAGAGCCTTCCCCGAACCGTAGTCCTAACCTTAACCACTCAAAATTAATGCCTTAACTTTTAACCTTTGAATTGTTTATTTTTAAACTGCGTAACCCCGTGGAATTAACCCTGTAACCCCGTGGAATTAGCCCTGTAACCCCGTGGAATTAGCCCTGTAACCCCGTGGAATTAACCCTGTAACCCCGTGGAATTAACCCTGTAGCCACGCGGAATTAACCCTGTAGCCACGCGGAATTAACCCTGTAGCCCCGTGGAATTAACCCTGTAGCCATGTGGAATTAACCCTGTAACCCCGTGGAATTAACCCTGTAGCCACGCGGAATTAACCCTGTAACCCCGTGGAATTAACCCTGTAGCCACGCGGAATTAACCCTGTAGCCACGCGGAATTAACCCTGTAACCCCGTGGAATTAACCCTGTAACCCCGTGGAATTAACCCTGTAACCCCGTGGAATTAACCCTGTAGCCCCGTGGAATTAACCCTGTAACCCCGTGGAATTAACCCTGTAACCCCGTGGAATTAACCCTGTAACCCAGTGGAATTAACCCTGTAACCCCGTGGAATTAACCCTGTAGCCCCGTGGAATTAACCCTGTAACCCCGTGGAATTAACCCTGTAGCCCCGTGGAATTAACCCTGTAACCCCGTGGAATTAACCCTGTAACCCCGTGGAATTAACCCTGTAGCCACGTGGAATTAACCCTGTAGCCATGTGGAATTAACCCTGTAGCCATGTGGAATTAACCCTGTAACCCCGTGGAATTAACCCTGTAACCCCGTGGAATTAACCCTGTAACCCCGTGGAATTAACCCTGTAACCCCGTGGAATTAACCCTGTAACCCCGTGGAATTAACCCTGTAACCACGCGGAATTAACCCTGTAACCCCGTGGAATTAACCCTGCAGCCATGTGGAATTAACCCTGTAGCCATGTGGAATTAACCCTGTAACCCCGTGGAATTAACCCTGTAACCCCGTGGAATTAACCCTGTAACCCCGTGGAATTAACCCTGTAACCCCGTGGAATTAACCCTGTAACCCCGTGGAATTAACCCTGTAACCCCGTGGAATTAACCCTGTAACCCCGTGGAATTAACCCTGTAACCCCGTGGAATTAACCCTGTAACCCCGTGGAATTAACCCTGTAGCCACGCGGAATTAACCCTGTAACCCCGTGGAATTAACCCTGTAGCCACGCGGAATTAACCCTGTAACCCCGTGGAATTAACCCTGTAACCCCGTGGAATTAACCCTGTAACCCCGTGGAATTAACCCTGTAGCCACGCGGAATTGACCCACGGATCGTGGGCGCGGTACCGGCAAATGGCTGGGTTTTGATGAATAAATAAGTTGTAGGTGTGTTGACGCTTGACACTCACTGGCCAATCAGAACGTGCTCCATGGGTAAATATGTGTTTGCTTCAAGTTGTGTATTTACGGTCTTTGGTGTATTGCCTTGGAATCAACTCCGACGTTAGTCCATTATATTGTGTTAAAAACAGCTTACAGAAACAAAATAACAAAATGTAGACCTATCCCATCTTTGGTACCTGTGTTAACTTTAACCTGTTTGCATTCCACATTGTTCTAAGTCATTGCAAAGCTTCAATATGTAAATATATACTGTACATAGCATTCACACTGATATAGGGGGCTAGGTCTACATAGCATTCACACTGATATAGGAGGCTAGGTCTACATAGCATTCACACTGATATAGGAGGCTAGGTCTACATAGCATTCACACTGATATAGGAGGCTAGGTCTACATAGCATTCACACTGATATAGGAGGCTAGGTCTACATAGCATTCACACCGATATAGGAGGCTAGGTCTTCATAGCATTCACACTGAAATAGGGGACTAGGTCTACGTAGCATTCACACTGATATAGGAGGCTAGGTCTACATAGCATTCACACTGAAATAGGGGACTAGGTCTACGTAGCATTCACACTGATATAGGAGGCTAGGTCTACATAGCATTCACACTGAAATAGGGGACTAGGTCTACATAGCATTCACACTGATATAGGGGGCTAGGTCTATATAGCATTCACACTGAAATAGGGGACTAGGTCTACATAGCATTCACACTGATATAGGGGGCTAGGTCTAAATAGCATCCACACTGATATAGGGGGCTAGGTCTACATAGCATTCACACTGATATAGGAGGCTAGGTCTACATAGCATTCACACTGATATAGGGGGCTAGGTCTACAAAGCATTCACACTGATATAGGAGGCTAGGTCTACATAGCATTCACACTGATATAGGGGGCTAGGTCTACATAGCATTCACACTGATATAGGGGGCTAGGTCTACATAGCATTCACACTGATATAGGGGCTAGGTCTACATAGCATTCACACTGATATAGGAGGCTAGGTCTACATAGCATTCACACTGATATAGGGGCTAGGTCTACATAGCATTCACACTGATATAGGGGGCTAGGTCTACATAGCATTCACACTGATATAGGAGGCTAGGTCTACATAGCATTCACACTGATATAGGGGCTAGGTCTACATAGCATTCACACTGATATAGGGGGCTAGGTCTACATAGCATTCACACTGATATAGGAGGCTAGGTCTACATAGCATTCACACTGATATAGGGGCTAGGTCTACATAGCATTCACACTGATATAGGGGGCTGTGTCTTCATAGCATTCACACTGATATAGGGGCTAGGTCTACATAGCATTCACACTGATATAGGGGGCTAGGTCTACATAGCATTCACACTGATATAGGGGGCTAGGTCTACATAGCATTCACACTGATATAGGGGGCTAGGTCTACATAGCATCCACACTGATATAGGGGCTAGGTCTACAAAGCATTCACACTGATATAGGGGGCTAGGTCTACATAGCATTAACACTGATATAGGGGCTAGGTCTACATAGCATTCACACTGATATAGGGGCTAGGTCTACATAGCATTCACACTGATATAGGGGCTAGGTCTACATAGCATTCACACTGATATAGGAGGCTAGGTCTACATAGCATTCACACTGATATAGGGGGCTAGGTCTACATAGCATTTACACTGATATAGGGGGCTACGTCTACATAGCATTCATACTGATATAGGGGCTAGGTCTACAAAGCGTTTACACTGATATAGGGGTTAGGTCTACGTAGCATTCACACTGCTATAGGGGCAAGGTCTACATAGCGTTTACACTGATATAGGGGTTAGGTCTACGTAGCATTCACACTGATATAGGGGCTAGATCTACATAGTGTTTACTCTGATATAGGGGTTAGGTCTACATAGCATTCACACTGATATAGGAGGCTAGGTCTACATAGCATTCACACTGATATAGGAGGCTAGGTCTACAAAGCATTCACACTGATATAGGGGGCTAGGTCTACATAGCATTCACACTGATATAGGAGGCTAGGTCTACATAGCATTCACACTGATATAGGGGCTAGGTCTACATAGCATTCACACTGATATAGGGGGCTAGGTCTACATAGCATTCACACTGATATAGGGGCTAGGTCTACATAGCATTCACACTGATATAGGGGGCTAGGTCTACATAGCATTCACACTGATATAGGAGGCTAGGTCTACATAGCATTCACACTGATATAGGGGCTAGGTCTACATAGCATTCACACTGATATAGGGGGCTAGGTCTACATAGCATTCACACTGATATAGGAGGCTAGGTCTACATAGCATTCACACTGATATAGGGGCTAGGTCTACATAGCATTCACACTGATATAGGGGGCTGTGTCTTCATAGCATTCACACTGATATAGGGGCTAGGTCTACATAGCATTCACACTGATATAGGGGGCTAGGTCTACATAGCATTCACACTGATATAGGGGGCTAGGTCTACATAGCATTCACACTGATATAGGGGGCTAGGTCTACATAGCATCCACACTGATATAGGGGCTAGGTCTACAAAGCATTCACACTGATATAGGGGGCTAGGTCTACATAGCATTAACACTGATATAGGGGCTAGGTCTACATAGCATTCACACTGATATAGGGGCTAGGTCTACATAGCATTCACACTGATATAGGGGCTAGGTCTACATAGCATTCACACTGATATAGAGCTAGGTCTACATAGCATTCACACCGATATAGGAGGCTAGGTCTACATAGCATTCACACTGATATAGGGGGCTAGGTCTACATAGCATTTACACTGATATAGGGGGCTACGTCTACATAGCATTCATACTGATATAGGGGCTAGGTCTACAAAGCGTTTACACTGATATAGGGGTTAGGTCTACGTTGCATTCACACTGCTATAGGGGCAAGGTCTACATAGCGTTTACACTGATATAGGGGTTAGGTCTACGTAGCATTCACACTGATATAGGGGCTAGATCTACATAGTGTTTACTCTGATATAGGGGTTAGGTCTACATAGCATTCACACTGATATAGGGGCTAGGTCTACATAGCATTCACACTGATATAGGGGGCTAGGTCTACATAGCATTCACACTGATATAGGAGGCTAGGTCTACATAGCATTCACACTGATATAGGGGCTAGGTCTACATAGCATTCACACTGATATAGGGGGCTAGGTCTACATAGCATTCACACTGATATAGGAGGCTAGGTCTACATAGCATTCACACTGATATAGGGGCTAGGTCTACATAGCATTCACACTGATATAGGGGGCTAGGTCTACATAGCATTCACACTGATATAGGAGGCTAGGTCTACATAGCATTCACACTGATATAGGGGCTAGGTCTACATAGCATTCACACTGATATAGGGGGCTGTGTCTTCATAGCATTCACACTGATATAGGGGCTAGGTCTACATAGCATTCACACTGATATAGGGGGCTAGGTCTACATAGCATTCACACTGATATAGGGGGCTAGGTCTACATAGCATTCACACTGATATAGGGGGCTAGGTCTACATAGCATCCACACTGATATAGGGGCTAGGTCTACAAAGCATTCACACTGATATAGGGGGCTAGGTCTACATAGCATTAACACTGATATAGGGGCTAGGTCTACATAGCATTCACACTGATATAGGGGCTAGGTCTACATAGCATTCACACTGATATAGGGGCTAGGTCTACATAGCATTCACACTGATATAGAGCTAGGTCTACATAGCATTCACACCGATATAGGAGGCTAGGTCTACATAGCATTCACACTGATATAGGGGGCTAGGTCTACATAGCATTTACACTGATATAGGGGGCTACGTCTACATAGCATTCATACTGATATAGGGGCTAGGTCTACAAAGCGTTTACACTGATATAGGGGTTAGGTCTACGTAGCATTCACACTGCTATAGGGGCAAGGTCTACATAGCGTTTACACTGATATAGGGGTTAGGTCTACGTAGCATTCACACTGATATAGGGGCTAGATCTACATAGTGTTTACTCTGATATAGGGGTTAGGTCTACATAGCATTCACACTGATATAGGAGGCTAGGTCTACATAGCATTCACACTGATATAGGAGGCTAGGTCTACAAAGCATTCACACTGATATAGGGGGCTAGGTCTACATAGCATTCACACTGATATAGGAGGCTAGGTCTACATAGCATTCACACTGATATAGGGGCTAGGTCTACATAGCATTCACACTGATATAGGGGGCTAGGTCTACATAGCATTCACACTGATATAGGGGCTAGGTCTACATAGCATTCACACTGATATAGGGGGCTAGGTCTACATAGCATTCACACTGATATAGGAGGCTAGGTCTACATAGCATTCACACTGATATAGGGGCTAGGTCTACATAGCATTCACACTGATATAGGGGGCTAGGTCTACATAGCATTCACACTGATATAGGAGGCTAGGTCTACATAGCATTCACACTGATATAGGGGCTAGGTCTACATAGCATTCACACTGATATAGGGGGCTGTGTCTTCATAGCATTCACACTGATATAGGGGCTAGGTCTACATAGCATTCACACTGATATAGGGGGCTAGGTCTACATAGCATTCACACTGATATAGGGGGCTAGGTCTACATAGCATTCACACTGATATAGGGGGCTAGGTCTACATAGCATCCACACTGATATAGGGGCTAGGTCTACAAAGCATTCACACTGATATAGGGGGCTAGGTCTACATAGCATTAACACTGATATAGGGGCTAGGTCTACATAGCATTCACACTGATATAGGGGCTAGGTCTACATAGCATTCACACTGATATAGGGGCTAGGTCTACAAAGCATTCACACTGATATAGGGGGCTACGTCTACATAGCATTCATACTTATATAGGGGCTAGGTCTACATAGCATTCATACTGATATAGGGGCTAGGTCTACATAGCATTCACACTGATATAGGGGCTAGGTCTACAAAGCATTCACACTGATATAAGGGCTAGGTCTACATAGCATTCATACTGATATAGGGGGCTACGTCTACATAGCATTCATACTTATATAGGGGCTAGGTCTACAAAGCGTTTACACTGATATAGGGGGCTAGGTCTACATAGCATTCATACTGATATAGGGGCTAGGTCTACTGCAAATTCCATTATGGCTGAGCATGGACATTCCGAACATGGTCAATAAGCGAGATTCCATTCATGATTGACACGACCTGAGAAGAGAGCGAATAGTTCTTAATGAAACAAAACAAAACAACATCGCTTTAATTAGGCTCTGACTAAGTACACTTACAGGGACCATTATTGCTCCACGTGGGCATATAATAACAAACTGGGAATGTCAGCTCACTGTTTTGCACCTCTCGGGCATGAACTTTTAATAAAGCTAAATGGGGGTGGGGGGGACTTAGTTTGTTATGTTTCTAAATAGGAAGTATACAGGCAACAAAAGCACATCTCCTGTGTTCCACAACTGAAAAGTCTGCGTTTCCTCTGTCAAAATTCATGCCATAATCAACTACTTTACCTCCTAAACCAGCTTTTGGGTGGTTTTAAATATCCTTACCTGAGCTGCCTGAAATTAGCACGTTGGATCACGTTTTTAAGGAAACACCTAAGATATTTCCAACCCTCCCATCAAGTGACCTGATGTACAGAACAACACTGGTAAATTACCAATCCTTGCGCAAAAGTTTGAAAATAGCACAACGCTGGCTTTAACAGGTCAACATTGACAACGAATGTGCGTTTGACACTTGCGCTGCCGTAACGCCAGCCGAAAATAAGAGTTTGATGCGTTCTTATATTTTAGTAATCCACAGAGCAGAGACCTGTCAGTTAATTCACAGGGCAGATCTGCCAGTTAATCCACAGAGCAGACCTGTCAGTTAATCCACAGAGCAGAGACCTGTCAGTAATCCACAGAGCAGAGACCTGTCAGTAATCCACAGGGCAGAGACCTGTCAGTTAATCCACAGGGCAGATCTGCCAGTTAATCCACAGAGCAGACCTGTCAGTTAATCCACAGAGCAGAGACCTGTCAGTAATCCACAGGGCAGAGACCTGTCAGTTAATCCACAGAGCAGAGACCTGTCTGTTAATCCACAGAGCAGAGACCTGTCAGTAATCCACAGAGCAGAGACCTGTCAGTAATCCACAGGGCAAAGACCTGTCAGTTAATCCACAGGGCAGAGACCTGTCTGTTAATCCACAGGGCAGACCTGTCAGTAATCCACAGGGCAGACCTGTCAGTAATCCACAGAACAGAGACCTGTCAGCAATCCACAGAGCAGAGACCTGTCAGTTAATCCACAGAGCAGAGACCTGTCAGTAATCCACAGAGCAGACCTAATGTCATTCATTACTCTCATTCATTACCCTCAATGGGCTAGTCTGTGAGGAGAACACACACATTATAATTATAGACACACACACACACACACACACACACACACACACACACACACACACACACACACACACACACACACACACAGTAGATCTCCCCCAATGTGGTCTTCCCTCTTCATGATCCACTTACCCACACCAGGTGAGGAGATTCCTGAGCTGGATCTGTTGAGTCCTGGGGCTGTGCCGGTTAAGTGTCTGATACCCAGAGAAGATAGTTCCTCTTCCAGTCTGAGTCGACTCCCCAGAGAAGACAGTTCCTCTTCCAGTCTGAGTCGACTCCCCAGAGAAGACGGTTCCTCTTCCAGTCTGAGTCGACTCCCCAGAGAAGACGGTTCCTCTTCCAGTCTGAGTCGACTCCCCAGAGAAGACAGTTCCTCTTCCAGTCTGAGTCGACTCCCCAGAGAAGACGGTTCCTCTTCCAGTCTGAGTCGACTCCCCAGAGAAGACAGTTCCTATTCCAGTCTGAGTCGACTCCCCAGAGAAGACGGTTCCTCTTCCAGTCTGAGTCGACTCCCCAGAGAAGACAGTTCCTCTTCCATTGTGATCAGGATTTCAGAGGAGGAGAGACAGAAGTACGAGGAGGAAATACGTAAACTCTACAAACAGCTGGATGACAAGGTCAGGGTTCAGACACACAATGAAACTTGCCAGTGAAGTTTGTGTTTGATGTTACATAAATAGAGTGTGTTTGTCTCTGATGGAGATTTATGATGAACAATTTTACCCATAAGGCTCTGTACAACATACCTGTTTTTTTGTTGTGTGTGTGTGTGTGTGTGTGGTGTCTACACAGGACGATGAGATCAACCAGCAGAGTCAGCTGGTAGAGAAGCTGAAGGAACAGATGCTGGATCAGGAAGAGGTAGCAGACAGTATCTATTTCCTCATCTCTCTTCCTCTATCTCTCCACAGTATCTTCCTCTATCTTCCTAGATCCCTCCAGAGGAAGAGGTACATTGTCTTTATTTCCTCTTTTACCCTATCTATATTACTCTATCTCTATATCTCCCTCTCTCTATATATCTTTCTCTCACTCTCTCTATCTTCCTTCCTTCCTCCCTCTCTCTCTCTATCTCCCTCTGTATATATACAGTATATATTATATATATATTTTTCTCTCTCTCTATCACCCTCCCTCTCTCCTTCCTTCCTTCCTTCCTTCCTTCCTTCCTTCCTTCCTTCCTTCCTTCCTTCCTTCCTTCCTTCCTTCCTTCCTTCCTTCCTTCCTTCCTTCCTTCCTTCCTTCCTTCCTTCCTTCCTTCCTTCCTTCCTTCCTTCCTTCCTTCCTTCCTTCCTTCCCCCTCTCTCTCTCTCTCTCTCTCTCTCTCTCTCTCTCTCTCAATTCAATTTAAGGGGCTTTATTGGCATGGGAAACATATGTTAACATTACCAAAGCAAGTGATGTAGATAATATACAAAAGTGAAATAAACAATAAAAATTAAGAGTAAACATTACACTCACAAAAGTTCCAAATGAATAAAGACATTTCAAATGTCATATTATATATATATATACAGTGTTGTAACGATGTACAAATGATTAAAGTACAACAGGGAAAATAAATAAGCATAAATATGGGTTGTATTTACAATGGTGTTTGTTCTTCAGTGGTTGCCCTTTTCTTGTGGCAACAGGTCACAAATGTTGCTGCTGTGATGGCACACTGTGGAATTTCACCCAGTAGATATGGGAGTTTATCAAAATCGGGATTGTTTTCAAATCTTTGCGTGTCTGTCTAATCTGAGGGAAATATGTCTCTCTAATATGGTCATACATTGGGCAGGAGGTTAGAAAGTGCAGCTCAGTTTCCACCTCATTTTGTGGGCAGTGTGCACATAGCCTGTCTTCTCTTGAGAGCCATGTCTGCCTTACGGCGGCCTTTCTCAATAGCAAGGCTATGCTCACTGAGTCTGTACATAGTCAAAGCTTTCCTTAATGTTTGGTCAGTCACAGTGGTCAGTTATTCTGCCGCTGTGTACTCTCTGTTTAGGGCCAAATAGCATTCTAGTTTGCTCTGTTATTTTATATTTCTTTCCAATGTGTCAAGTAATTATCTTTTTGTTTTCTCATGATTTAGTTGGGTCTAATTGTGCTGTTGTCCTGGGGCTCTGTGGGGTGTGTTTGTGTTTGTGAACAGAGCCCAAGGAAGAGCTTGCTTAGGGGACTCTTCTCCAAGTTCATCTCTCTGTAGGCGATGGCTTTGTTATGGAAGATTTGGGAATCGCTTCCTTTTAGGTGGTTATAGAATTTAACGTCTCTTTTCTGGATTTTGTTCATTAGCGGGGATCGGCCTAATTCTGCTCTGCATGCATTATTTGGTGTTCTACGTTGTACACGGAGGATATTTTTGCATAATTCTGCTTGCAGTCTCTCAATTTGGTGATTGTCCCATTTGGTGATTTCTTGGTTGGTGAGCGGACCCCATACCTCACAACCATAAAGGGCAATGGCTTCTATAACTGATTCAAGTATTTTTAGCCAGATTCTAATTGGTATGTTGAATTTTATGTTCCTTTTGATGGCATGGAATGCCCTTCTTGCCTTGTCTCTCAGATCGTTCACAGCTTTGTGGAAGTTACCTGTGGCGCTGATGTTTAGGCCAAGGTATGTATAGTTTTTTGTGTGCTCTAGAGCAACACTGTCTAGATGAAATTTGTATTCGTGGTCCTGGCAACTGGACCTTTTGTGGTCTGGCAGAATAGGTGCAGAAGATCTAGGTGCTGCTGTAGGCCCTCCTTGGTTGGTGACAGACCATCCATGGTCTGTCTCTATCAATTCAATTCAAGGGCTTTATTGGCATGGGAAACATGTGTTAACATTGCCAAAGCAAGTGAGGTAGATAATATAGCAAGTGAGGTAGCAAGTGAGGTAGATAATATATAAAGTGAATATATAAAGTGAAATAAACAATAAAAATTAACAGTAAACATTACACATACAGAAGTTTCAAAACAATAAAGACATTACAAATGTCATATTATATATATATACAGTGTTTTAACAATGTACAAATGGTTAAAGGACACAAGATAAAATAAATAAGCATAAATATGGGTTGTATTTACAATGGTGTTTGTTCTTCAATGGTTGCCCTTTTCTCGTGGCAACAGGTCACAAATCTTGCTGCTGTGATGGCACACTGTGGAATTTCACCCAGTAGATATGGGAGTTTATCAAAATTGGATTTGTTTTCGAATTCTTTGTGGATCTGTGTAATCTGAGGGAAATATGTCTCTCTAATATGGTCATACATTGGGCAGGAGGTTAGGAAGTGCAGCTCAGTTTCCACCTCATTTTGTGGGCAGTGAGCACATAGCCTGTCTTCTCTTGAGAGCCATGTCTGCCTTACGGCGGCCTTTCTCAATAGCAAGGCTATGCTCACTGAGTCTGTACATAGTCAAAGCTTTCCTTAATTTTGGGTCAGTATCAGTGGTCAGGTATTCTGCCGCTGTGTACTCTTTGTATAGGGCCAAATAGCATTGTAGTTTGCTCTGTTTTTTTGTTAATTCTTTCCAATGTGTCAAGTAATTATCTTTTTCGCTTCCTTTTAGGTGGTTATAGAATTTAACGGCTCTTTTCTGGATTTTGATAATTAGTGGGGATCGGCCTAATTCTGCTCTGCATGCGTTATTTGGTATTTTACGTTGTACACAGAGGATATTTTTGCAGAATTCTGCATGCAGAGTCTCAATTTGGTGTTTGTCCCATTTTGTGAAGTCTTGGTTGGTGAGCGGAACCCAGACCTCACAACCATAAAGGGCAATGGGCTCTGTGACTGATTCAAGTATTTTTAGCCAAATCCTAATTGGTATGTTGAAATTCATGTTCCTTTTGATGGCATAGAATGCCCTTCTTGCCTTGTCTCTCAGATCGTTCACAGCTTTGTGGAAGTTACCTGTGGCGCTGATGTTTAGGCCAAGGTATGTATAGTTTTTTGTGTGCTCTAGGGCAACACTGTCTAGATGAAATTTGTATTCGTGGTCCTGGCAACTGGACCTTTTTTGGAACACCATTATTTTGGTCTTACTGAGATTTACTGTCAGGGCCCAGGTCTGACAGAATCTGTGCATAAGATCTAGGTGCTGCTGTAGGCCCTCATTGGTTGGTGACAGAATCTGTGCATCTGAGTTGTGACCCTTTTTTGTTGGTTATGTTGTCATAGTTCTGCCTAGTTCCTCTTGGCGTGGGTCCTCTGTGTGTAGGTCCAGGGGGGGGGGGGGGGGGGTCCTGCAGGTCTGGGAGGGTGTCTTGCTGGTCTGGGTGGGGTGTCTAGTGATCTGTTGCTCCTGTGTGAAGTGTTGGGGATACGTTTGAGAGCGATGTCCTTTAGAGTCCGAGGAAAGGTGGGCACTGCTGCCTTGTAGAGGTGGACCTGGTCATAGAGGCTGTTCAAGTCCAGGGTGGAGTGGTGGGCCAGGAAAACATTTGGTTTTGAGGCACAGTCACGGTAAATACTTGCGTTTACCCGCTGTATTGTGGCAGGGTGGAAGTCTTTTCGTGGTAGCAGGGTGGAGATAACCACTTGTGCGTTGGGGAAAGTAGAAGAAGCCTTTTCAATCACTCCCTTCAGTGCTGTGGCCACCCTTTCCTGCTGTGCTCTCAGGTCGTAGTACAATCTGCGTCTTGTGTTTGTCCTCAGTGGGTGTGAGGGGGTTGTCAGAAGGGCTATCAGGGTGGCTGACAGGGGGGTGCTCAGAGGGGGTGTGAGCCGCTGGGCTTGTGGTTCTTCATTTGTCTTTCTCTCTCTCCCTCTATATTTATTTCTCTCTCTACCTCCCTCCCTCCCTCTCTCTCCCTCCCTCCCTCTCTCTATCTATCTTCCTCCCTCTCTCTATCTCCCTCTCTCCCTCCCTCTCTCTATCTATCTCTCTCCCTCCCTCCCTCTCTCTATCTTCCTCCCTCTATCTCCCTTTCTCCCTCTCTCCCTCCCTTCCTCTCTCTATCTATCTCCCTCCCCCCTCTCTATCTATCTCCCTCTCTCTATCTATCTTCCCTCCCTCCCTCCCTCCCTCCCTCCCTCCCTCCCTCCCTCCCTCCCTCCCTCCCTCTCTCTTTCTCCCTCTCCCCCTCTCTCCCTCTCTCTATCTATCTTCCTCTCTCTCCCTCCCTCCCTCCCTCCCTCCCTCCCTCCCTCCCTCCCTCCCTCCCACACCTCCCTCCCTACCTCCCTACCTCCCTCTCTCTATCTCCCTCTCTCCCTCTCTCTAAATTGTCAGTTTTATGACAGTTGTAAATACCTGCAGGAACTCTCTCTGTTCCACTGCAGAAATGGAAGTTAAAAATCCCTTTGTCACAACAGAGAGAGATTTTGTATTGCTGTGACATCCAAGATTGGATAATAAAACAATATTTCTGTTATCCAAACATTTGATTGGTCCGTGGGTATTTAAAGAACACTCCTGTGGAATTCATTACGATTTGGTGATGTCATTAAAGACCGTAGAACAACATAACTGTATCTCTGAAAGTGTACGTTTCCCAATTGTCAGGTTTACTTCTAAATGTTGTGGAATTTATAGGATTAAATATGAAACTATTTGTGAGAAGATGAAATGTGATATTAGCCTTGTAAGTGAGTAAATAAAAATCATATGAAAGTTCTTCCCAGTCAGTGACCACGCCCACGTGAGCACAGATATTATGTAGACGTACCCCTCGTGAAGAATGGACATATCAGACCAAGCAGGCAGACGGTGTTGAACCGGACGTCATGAATGATTAGATTCTACCGAACCAGAAAAAACATGGAGCGTGGCTGCACGTTGAAATGGTAGGAATTTAAATCTCTAGAGACCAGTACATTGCCCGGATTCTACGGGCGTGTAAATTGGTTCTAGCTCTACATTAGACCAGCGTAACCAACAGCGTTAGATCTGAAAGGTACGAAATGGTTAGAAACTCTGAAACTCTCTCTCTCGAAGAAGAAGAAGAAGAAGACTAAACAGGAATATTCAGCTGTTTAAGTACTCTAGTCTTGTAAACTCTACAGAGAACCACTGGGTGGTACTCTGAAAGATCCATTCTAACGAACACTTCCTCTGGAAGAAACGGTTTAACAGACACCTCCGAGACAGAGAAGGTACAGCTACAAAGAACAAAGTGACCTCTGGTGGACGACCAGAGATTTACACAACCAGAGACTTTCTGTCGATTTACTCCCCGTAGATGGATCAAGTGTTTTCAACAGAGAGACAGCAAAGACATACACACGTAAATGTGTACATTGCAATTCTTTCGAATGAGCAGCCGTTCATGTGCTAAGTATTCACATTTCCATGAGCATATTTATCAGCTGTACGATAGTGGAATTCCTTTGTCTATCTGTTGAGTCCGCCATTTTGTGTAACAAGCCAGTCATATTGGTTTAGTCCACTAGGGACTTTTCATTGCATATTAATCAATGTGTAAGCTATCCTGTTTGTGTGTTTATGTAATTCTGTGTGATTATTTAGTTAGTAAATAAATAATTAAGCCAATTTGTATATCGCTGATTCATAATTTATGCGGGGGTTCATGCAGATATCCAATGATTTTTTGCGACATTCAGAATGAGACTGATAAGGTAAATAAGAATTCATGAATTGACTGTGACTGATGCAAGAGATCTTTTTATATCTTTAGAGTTTAGTCGGGAGATAGTAACTCGTTAAATAACTTTGTGGTGCCCCAGATTACTACTTAATTAATTGTTATATGATTCATTTAATTGCGTAATAATTGAACGTGGTATGTCATTATTTTATAAAATAACAAACACATTAATGATATTCACCACACAACACTCTCCCAGGTTGTAATGAATACTCAGGGAGAAAAAGGTGTAGATTCAAACGCAGTGTGGGGCAGATGTTTATTCAGCCTTCGCAGAAGGCAGGAATCGTGGTCACAGGCAGGCAACGGTCAAACACAGGTAGGCAGTCAAAAACAAACAATACCTCAAAACCATACAAACAGAAAGATCTGAACTAAATACGGAGCTGATGAGACCAGGTGAAATCGATGAACAAAAATGAAAGACAGGACTACGATCGAGAACACAAAGAAAAAGAACACAAGAAAAGCAGAACAGAAGCGTACACAGCTCCTTGCCTCGTCCCCTGGGGACAGTGAGAAGGTGTCTGGGGGAGCTGGGTTTTGTCTGACGGGGCTGTCTGTTTCTCTGTTTCTCTCCCTGCTCCTTGCCTCGTCCCCTGGGGACAGTGAGAAGGTGTCTGGGGAGCTGGGTTTTGTCTGACGGGGCTGTCTGTTTCTCTGTTTCTCTCCCAGCTCCTTGCCTCGTCCCGTGGGGACAGTGAGAAGGTGTCTGTGGACCTTGGCAGGCTGCAGATGGAGAGTGAGGTTGCCAAGGCGGAGGTCAGGGAGGTTCTGCAGGCCTTGGAGGAGCTGGCTGTTAACTACGATCAGAAGAGCCAGGAGGTGGAGGACAAGAGTCTGCAGAACAAACTACTGGCTGAGGAACTGGCCAAGAAAATGGTAGGCTATACCTCTATACCTTTATTCCCTGTGAAAATAATTCAAATTAAAATCCATCCATCCATCTGTTCGACCATCCATCCATCGATATCCATCCATCAATATCCATCCATCCATCTGTTCATCCATCCATCTGTCCATCCATCCATCCATTTGTTCATCCATCCATCCATCAATCCATCCATCCATCCATCCATCCATCCATCCATCCATCCATCCATCCACCCACCCACCCATCCATCCATCCATCCATCCATCCATCCATCCATCCATCCATCCATCCATCCATCAATCAATGCTCCCTCTGTGCTCCCTCTCTGCTCCCTCTCTGCTCCCTCTGTGCTCCCTCTGTGCTCCCTCTGTGCTCCCTCTCTGCTCCCTCTGTGCTCCCTCTGTGCTCCCTCTGTGCTCCCTCTGTGCTCCCTCCCTCCCCTCCTTTACTCCTTTGGTGGGTGTGTATGTGGGGGTTTGGGAGAAATGAAAAATACTAATTTCTTCTTCTTCTTCTTCTTCTTCTTTTCCCCCAGGCCCACCTGATGCGTATCGAGGCGGACTTGTGTCGTCTACAGGAAGTGAGTGTTCATCAGAGGAAACGCATTGCTGAGGTTCTCAACGGCCTGATGCGGGACCTTTCTGAGTTCAGCGCTATCGTGGGCAACAAGGATATCAAACTGGTCCGTACCATACTTTACTTTAGCTGTAAACATATGACTTCTGACTTCAATTAACTGTTACTACTTGACCGTTGATTCTTGAAACTTAATACTTAAATTTAGCTGTCAACATATGGCTTCTGACATCAATTAACCGTTACTACTTGACCGTTGATTCTTGAAACTTAATACTTAAATTTAGCTGTAAACATATGACTTCTGACTTCAATTAACTGTTACTACTTGACCGTTGATTCTTGAAACTTAATACTTTACTTTTACTTTAACAACAAGAACATCAAGCTGGTACGTCTGCTGTCACCAAGGTTACGGCATGTACGCCCATATTCAAAAAGAGTAGGACTGCTGATCTATGACGCTGATCTAGGAGAGAGCTGTATTCTGGGAAACCCTATCCTAGAAGACTGGAGGTGGAGGCTAGTTCCCCTGTCCATGTGTCTATTTCATTATGATCTGAAAGTCTGAACAGATGTCCTGAGACTCTTACGTCAACATATGACTTCATCTTTTTCTAGTTAGAAAAACATTACTTTGAAGTTTTGTTTTCTAAGGCCGTCAGCGAAAGAACATCAAACCAGATGTCAGAGAGAGAGAGAGAGCAGAGTTCTCTGTCAACAACAACACTGTTATCCTATTTAGATTGTTATTGATGTGCTTGCTCTCTCCGTCGCGCTTCGTTTCGGCGATGTCGTCTGCTAAATTACTGTCAACATTATAGACGTGTTTTTATAAATGTTTGACCTATCCCTCCTCCTTTTATCTCACTCTCTCTGCCTCTCTCTGCCTCTCTCTCTCTCTGCCTCTCTGCCTCTCTCTCTCTCTCTCTCTGCCTCTCTCTCTGCCTCTCTCTGCCTCTCTCTCTGCCTCTCTCTGCCTCTCTCTCTGCCTCTCTCTGCCTCTCTCTCTGCCCCTCTCTGCCTCTCTCTGCCTCTCTCTGCCTCTCTCTGCCTCTCTCTCTGCCTCTCTCTGCCTCTCTCTCTCTCTCTGCCTCTCTCTGCCTCTCTCTGCCTCTCTCTCAATTCAATTTCAATTCAATGTCAATTCATGGGGCTTTATTGGCATGGGAATCATATGTTAACATTGCCAAAGCAAGTGAAGTAGATAATATACAAATGTTAAATAAACGATTAAAATTAACAGTAAACATTACACTCACAAATGTTCCAAAAGAATAAAGACATTTCAAATGTCATATTATTTCTGTATACAGTGTTTTAACTATGTGCAAATAGTTAAAGTGCAAAGGGGAAATTAAATAAGCATAAATATGGGTTGTATTTATAATGGTGTTTGTTCTTCACTGGTTGCCCTTTTCTTTTGGCAACAGGTCACACATCTTGCTGCTGTGATTATTATCAAAATCGGGATTGTTTTAAAATCTTTGTGGATCTGTGTAATCTGAGGGAAATATGTGTCTCTAATATGGTCAAACATTGGGCAGGAGGTTAGGAAGTGCAGCTCAGTTTCCACCTCATTTTGTTGGCATGTGTACACATAGCCTGTCTTTTCTTGAGAGCCAGGTCTGCCTATGGCGACCTTTCTCAATAGCAATGCTATGCTCACTGCGTCTGTACATAGTCAAAGCTTTTCTTCATGTTTGGTTCAGTCACAGTGGTCAGATATAACAAGGACCAGCTTGCTTAGGGGACTCTTCTCCAAGTCTGTAGGTGATGGCTTTGTTATGGAAGGTTTGAGAATCGCTTCCTTTTAGGTGGTTGTAGAATTTAATGTCTCTTTTCTGGATTTTGATCAGTAGTGGGGATCGGCCTAATTCTGTTTTACGTTGTACACTGGGGATATTTGTCCAGAATTCTGCATGCAGAGTCTCAATTTGGTGTTTGTCCCATTTTGTGAATTCTTGGTTGGTGAGCAGACCCCAGACCTCACAACCATAAAGGGCAATGTATTCTATAACTGATTCAAATATTTTTAGTCAGATCCTAATTGGTATGTCAAATTTGATGTTCCTTTTGATGGCGTAGAAGGCCGTTCACAGCTTTGTGGAAGTTACTTGTGGAGTTTAGGCTAAGGTATGTTTAGTTTTTTGTGTGCTCTAGGGCAACGGTGTCTAGATGGAATTTGTATTTGTGGTCCTGGCAACTGGACCTTTTTGTGTGTTTATTGCCAGTTTTAACCACACACTTGATGTTTGTGTACATGGATTTTATAATGTCGTATGTTTTCCCCTCCACACCACTTTCCATCAATTTGTATAGCAGACCCTCATGCCACATTGAGTCAAAAGAAGACTTTTCCTTTGTTTTGGTTTGTTTGTCAATTAGGGTGTGTAGGGTGAATACGTGGTCTGTTTGTCAATTAGGGTGTGTAGGGTGAATACGTGGTTTGTCGTACTGTAAAATGTTGACATTTGCTCAGTACATTGTTTTCACTGGGGAAATGTACGAGTCTGCTGTTAATGATAATGCAGAGGATTTTCCCAAGGTTGCTGTTGACGCATATTCCACAGATGTTATTGGGGTCAAATTTGTCTCCACTTTTGTGGATTGGGGTGATATTGGGGAAGATGCCAGAGCTAAGGAAAATAGTTTAAGAATAGCCCATTGGAATTTGTGGTCTGCATATTTTAGAATTTCATTGAGGATACCATCAATACCTCAGGCCTTTTTTGGTTGGAGGGTGATGACAGAAGTGAGTGCTACAGTCTACTTATTGTGTTCCGGAACAATGGTGGCCATCTTAAAGCATGTGGGGACAGCAGACTGGGATATGGAGCGATTGGTCTGGTCTGTGCATGCTCTGAGGACGTGGCTAGGGATGCCGTCTGGGCCAGCAGCCTTGCGAGGGTTAACACGTTTAAATGTTTTACTCACATCGGCCACGGAGAAGGAGGGGGGTGTGCGATGGTGACACTGTATTATCCTCAAAGCGGACAAAGAAGGTGTTTAGTTTGTCTGGAAGCGTGTCCGTAACGTGGCTGGTTTTCTTTTTGTAGTCCGTGATTTCCAGTAGACCCTTCCACGTAAGTCTCGTGTCTGAGCCGTTGAATTGCGACTCCACTTTGTCCCTGTACCAGCATTTCACTTGTTTGATTGTCTTGCAGAGAGAATAACTACACTGTTTATATTCAGATGTATTCCCAGACCTCTTTTCATGGTTAAATGCGATGGTTCGCACTTTCAGTTTTGCGTGAATGTTCCCATTTCTGGTTAGGGTAGGTTTTAATAGTCACAGTGGGTACAAGATCTCCAATGCTCTTCTTTATAAAACTCACTCACCGAGTCAGCGGATAGATCAATGTTGTTTTCTGAGGCTGACCGGAATATCCCAGTCCACGTGATCAAAACAACTTTGAAGCGTGGATTCCAATTGGTCAGACCAGCGTTGAATGGTTCTAGTCACTTGTACATCCTGTTTGAGTTTCTGCCTATAAGACAGTAGGATCAAGATGGGGTCGTGGTCGGATTTGCCAGGAGGGAGGGATTTGTTAGAGTAGCAGTGATCGAGTGTATTACCCCGGCGAGTATGCTGATAAAATGTAGGTAGCCTTGGTCTCAAATTTGCTTTGTTAGAATCCCCAGCTACAATAAATGCAGCCTCGGGATATATGGTTTCCAGTTTACATAGAGTCCAGTGAAGTTCCTTGAGGGCGGTCGTGATGTCTGCTTGAGGGGGATTGTACACAGCTGTGACGATAACTGACGAGAATTCTATTCGGGGGTAATATGGCCGGAATTTGATTGTAAGGAATTCTAGGTCGGGAGTGCAGAAGGACTTGAGTTTCTGTATATTGTTATGATTACACCATGAGTCGTTAACTTTTTGGTGACAGGGGGCAGTATTTTCACGTCCGGATGAAATGCATGCTCAAATTCAACTGCCTGCTACTCATCCCCAGAAGATAAGATATGCATATTGTTAGTATATTTGGATGGGAAACACTCTGAAGTTTCTAAAACTGTTTGAATCATGTTTGTGAGTATAACAGAACTTGTGTAGCAGGCAATACCCAGAGGACAAACCATTCAGACTTTTTAAAATTTGAGGTCACTGTCTATTCAATGAGGTTTCATTGGGAAACTAGATTTTTAAGGGACTTGTCTACAGTTCCTACCGCTTCCACTGGATGTCACCAGTCTTTAGAAATTGGTTGAGGTCATTCCTTTGTGTAATGAAGAAGTACGGCCATCTTGAATGAGTGTCATGTCATGTGTACCTTTTGAGAGAGGCGCATGACTCGAAAAGTAGCGTCAGTTTGTTGTCTTCCTGTATTGAACACAGATAGTCCCGTCTTCAATTTGATCGATTATTAACATTTAAAAATACCTAAAGTTGTATTACAAAAGTAGTTTAAAATGTTTTGGCAAAGTTTACAGGTAACTTTTGAGATATTTTGTAGTGACATTGCGCAAATTGGAAGCTGTGTTTTTCTGGATCAAACGCGCCAAATAAATGGACTTGGATATATATTGACGGAATTTAATCGAACAAAAGGACCATTTGTGATGTTTATGGGACATATTGGAGTGCCAACAAAAAGAAGCTCGTCAAAGGTAAGGCATGATTTATGTTTTATTTCTGCGTTTTGTGTCGCGCCTGAAGGGTTGAAATATGCTACTCTCTCTTTTACTGTCATCAGATAATAGCATCTTATGCTTTTGCTGAAATCTGACATGTTGGCTGGATTCACAACGAGTGTAGCTTTAATTTGGTATCTTACATGTGATTTCATGAAAGTTAGATTTTATAGCATTTTATTTGAATTTGGCGCTCTGCATTTTCCCTGGCTATTGGCCAAGTGGGACTCAAGCATCCCCGCCTATCCCAGAGAGGTTTTAAATTGAAATCTAATCTAATTGAGAGAGAGAGAGAGAGAGAGAGAGAGAGAGAGAGAGAGAGGGAGATAGAGATGCTCTCTCTCTCGTTCTCTCCAGCTGTCTTTCTCTTTCTTTTCTCTGTCCCCACTCTCTGTCTCTCAAATTCAAAAGGTCATTATTGGCATGGAGAGTGTAGCCATATATGATTGCCAATGCAAACATACTGGAACATATTGAATCAATGAAAATTGTAAGCTTTCCCTCTCCTCCCCTCCTAGCCGATGGAGATAACGGGGGCGATCGAGGAGGAGTTTACAGTAGCTCGTCTCTACATCAGTAAAATCAAGTCAGAGGTCAAGTCCATGGTGAAACGCTGTCGTCAGCTAGAGAACCTTCAGATGGAGTTTCATAGGAAGATGGAGGAGACTGGAAGAGAGCTGTCCTCTTGCCAACTACTCATCTCACAGGTGACCCAATATGATTACCAATTGTACATTTTACTATGCACAAGGGGTAGGGCAAGTAGGGCAAGTAGGGCAGGTAGAGAGAGAGAGAGAGAGAGAGAGAGAGAGAGAGAGAGAGAGAGAGAGAGAGAGAGAGAGAGACCAGAGAGAGAGAGCAGAGCAGAGGTCAGGATCAGATGAGCTTCTGCATTTTTCAGCATTTTCTTAAAAAAAGATAGACTAGGAGTTAGATAAACTTGGATTTTTTGTCAGCAACACATACTGGATTCTACCCTCTACAACATAACCCCTAATTCAAATCAAAACTTAAAACCTACAACCTGATTTTTGACGGATTTACGGAATCACCTGGAAGGTTCACAACTACCAAGATGTATTACTATATACAGCCAATTCTCTGGAAAACAACAGAAACCTGAAAACACTATCCAACCTGGAACTGAGTGAGTAATGTTTAGTCTGAAACTATATTTTATTTCCAAAAGCCAAAAAGAAAAATACACAACATTACTTTATATGGACTGAATTCTAACATAATTCTGCCAAGCTTGATACAGCTTCAACTAGCACTGACGTGTCAAGTGAGAGTGGTCAAAGCCCATTAGCCCAACAATGGCAGGAGAGTCACACAGTCTACCTCAATCAAATGGAGAGGCCTTAGAATCTCCCTCCCACTGTTCAGAGGTAATTAAAATACAGTACCCTGTGCATGTAAAGAATGATAAGGCAAGAAAAGATTACAAAATGAAGCTCCTTATGGAAAATCAAGAGACACTTTTTGCTGACTATTACAAAAACGGGAACATCAGCAACCTTATCTTCCACACAAACCATCCCCTGGCATGGCACAGTGCTATATTAGCACACTACCCCTTTGTTAAGAGAGGGGGGTTTAACGAGGGGTGGAAACTCAGAATACTTGACAACGAGGACTCTGAGTCAGCTAATATAAACCTCTATAAGTCCGGAACAGTACTTGTACAGGGTAACCCCAAACAGTTTCAGCTGGACTTTCACCAAATTAAATAATCAGCCCAGCAGGAGAAGCTCTCCCTTGATAAAGATACCCCCACCCCGAGCGGGTCAGACCAGACCTCTTCATTATGTAACCCCACAGACGAGCAACCCCCAGCGGAGAGTCAACCTCCCAGCACAGATTACTACTCCCTCATTGAAATTAAGGATAAATTCACCCAGCTGGAGGTAAGGCAGGTGGAGATGGAACAGCAGGTGATTACACTTCAGTCAGCACAGACTCAGACAACAGTCCAGCACAACAACACCCCCTTAACCAGACCCGGAATGCTGGAGATGGAGAGAGACATATCTGCACTCTGGACAGTGGTGAGACAACTTCAACAGGAGAAAGAGCAGGATCAGGAGAAGGACAGAGCACTAGAGGAGAGGATCAGCCCCCCCACACCCACTAAGGACAAACATAAGACACAGATTGTACTACTTATGGACTCAAATGGGAAATATATAGAAGAAAAAAAACTTTTTCCCAAACACAGTGTGTCTAAACTCTGGTGTCCAAATACCCAGCGCGCCCTCGACCTTCTGTCTGAGGACCAACTAGGCTCACCCAGCCACATAATAATACACACAGGCACAAACGACCTGAGAGCACAGCAGGAAAGGGTGGCCACAGCACTGAAGGGAGTGATTGAAAAGGCTTCTTTTACCTTCCCCAATGCACAAGTGGTTATCTCCACCCTGCTACCACGAAAAGACTTCCACCCTGCCACAATACAGCGGGTAAACGCAAGTTTTTCCCGTGACTGTGCCTCAAAACCAAATGTTTTCCTGGCCCACCACTCCACCCTGGACTTGAACAGCCTCTATGACCAGGTCCACCTCTACAAGGCAGCAGTGCCCACCTTTGCCCAAACTCTAAAGGACATCGCTCTCAAACATATCCCCAACACTTCACACAGGAGCAACAGATCAATAGACACCCCACCCAGACCAGCGAGACACCCTCCCAGACCTACAGGACCCCCCCCCCCTGGACCTACACATAGAGGACCCACGCCAAGAGGAATTACATCCAGACCACAGCACACCCAGACACATCCACACCCCCACCCCAACCAATCAACAACCCCCCACGTCAACCATGCCCACACCCCATTTAGGCCCCCTCAGATCAGACCTATGCCACTCCTGCCCACCCCATGCACCCCACTCCCGCAAATAGGGCCTCAACATGGAAGCCACACATACGCCCAGATAGTGAGCGGGCAAACAGTCCCAACCCCCACTCTCATACTCACCCAAGCCAATGGCATGTACCAGATGCTCAGCAGGCTCTGCTCACACTTACTGGCCTGAGGCCAAACCCCGACCAACAACATTGGACACTCTGGAACAAAAAGCCTTCACTATATCATCCTGGAATATCCAAGGCCTGAGGTCATCTGCCTTTGGCCTAAAGAGCAGAAACCCGGACTTCACCAAAATAAATCGGTAATACAGACATTGTCATCCTGCAAGAAACCTGGTGTAGAGGATACGGACCCACTGGTTGCCCTCTAGGTTACAGAGAGCTGGTAGTCCCATCCACCAAACTACCAGGTGTGAAACAGGGAAGGGACTCAGGGGGTATGCTAATTTGGTATAGAGCAGACCTAACTCACTCCATTAAATTAATCAAAACAGGAACATTCTACATTTGGCTAGAAATTCAAAAGGAAATGATCCTAACAGAGAAAAATGTCCTCCTGTGTGCTACCTATATCCCCCCACTAGAATCCCCATATTTTAATGAAGACAGCTTCTCCATCCTGGAGGGGGAAATCAATCATTTCCAGGCCCAGGGACATGTACTAGTCTGTGGCGACCTAAATGCCAGAACCGGACAAGAACCTGACACCCTCAGCACACAGGAGGACAAACACCTGCCTGGAGGTGACAGCATTCCCTCCCACATATGCCCCCCTAGGCACAACTATGACAACATAACCAACAAAAGCGGGTCACATCTCCTGCCGCTCTGTCGCACGATGGGTATGTACATAGTCAATGGTAGGCTTCGAGGGGACTCTTATGGTAGGTACACCTATAGCTCATCTCTTGGCAGTAGACTACTTTATCACTGACCTCAACCCAGAGTCTCTCAGAGCGTTCACAGTCAGCCCACTGTCACCCCTATCAGACCACAGCAAAATCACAGTCTACTTAAACAGAGCAATACTCAATCATGAGGTATCAAAGCCACTGAGTAACATTAAGAAATGCTATAGATGGAAGGAAAGCAGTTTGGAAACCTACCAAAAAACAATTAGGCAACAACAAATTCAATCCCTCTTAGACAATTTCCTGGGTAAAACTTTCCACTGTAATAGTGAAGGTGTAAACTTGGCAGTAGAACATCTTAACAGTATATTTGACCTCTCAGCTTCCCTATCAAATCTAAAAATCTCAAATAGAATACAGAAGAAAATTAACAATAATGACAAATGGTTTGATAAAGAATGCAAAAATCTAAGAAAGAAATTGAGAAACCTGTCCAACCAAAAACATAGAGATCCAGAAAACCTGAGTCTACTCCTTCACTATGGTGAATCACTAAAACAATACAGAAATACACTACGGAAAAAGAAGGAACAGCATGTCAGAAATCAGCTCAAAGTAATTGAAGAATCCATAGACTCTAACCACTTCTGGGAAAATTGGAAAACACTAAACAAACAACAACACGAAGAATTATCTTTCCAAAATGGCGATGAATGGGTAAACCACTTCTCCAATCTTTTTGGCTCTATAACAAAGAATAAAGAGCGAAAACATATACATGATCAGATACAGATCTTAGAATCAACTATTAAAGACTACCAGAACCCACTGGATTCTCCAATTACATTGAATGAGTTACAGGACAAAATAAAAACCCTCCAACCCAAAAAGGCCTGTGGTGTTGATGGTATCCTCAATGAAATGATCAAATATACAGACAACAAATTCCAATTGGCTATACTAAAACTCTTTAACATCATCCTTAGCTCTGGCATCTTCCCCAATATTTGGAACCAAGGACTGATCACCCCAATCTACAAAAATGGAGACAAATTTGACCCCAATAACTACCGTGGAATATGCGTCAACAGTAACCTTGGGAAAATCCTCTGCATTATCATTAACAGCAGACTCGTACATTTCCTCAATGAAAACAATGTACTGAGCAAATGTCAAATTGGCTTTTTACCAAATTACCGTACAACAGACCATGTATTCACCCTGCACACCCTAATTGACAACCAAACAAACCAAAACAAAGGCAAAGTCTTCTCATGTTTTGTTGATTTCAAAAACGCCTTCGACTCAATTTAGCATGAGGGTCTGCTATACAAACTGATGGAAAGTGGTGTTGGGGGTAAAACATATGACATTATAAAATCCATGTACACAAACAACAAGTGTGCGGTTAAAATTGGCAAAAAAACACACAAATTGCTTCACACAGGGTCGTGGGGTGAGACAGGGATGCAGCGTAAGCCCCACCCTCTTCAACATATATCAACGAATTGGCGCGGGCACTAGAAAAGTCTGCAGCACCCGGCCTCACCCTACTAGAATCCGAAGTCAAATGTCTGCTGTTTGCTGATGATCTGGTGCTTCTGTCACCAACCAAGGAGGGCCTACAGCAGCACCTAGATCTTATGCACAGATTCTGTCAGACCTGGGCCCTGACAGTAAATCTCAGTAAGACCAAAATAATGGTGTTCCGAAAAAGGTCCAGTCACCAGGACCACAAATACAAATTCCATCTAGACACTGTTGCCCTAGAGCACACAAAAAACTATACATACCTTGGCCTAAACATCAGCCCCACAGGTAACTTCCACAAAGCTGTGAATGATCTGAGAGACAAGGCAAGAAGGGCATTCTATGCCATCAAAAGGAACATAAATTTCAACATACCAATTAGGATTTGGCTAAAAATACTTGAATCAGTCACAGAGCCCATTGCCCTTTATGGTTGTGAGGTCTGGGTTCCGCTCACCAACCAAGACTTCATAAAATGGGACAAACACCAAATTGAGACTCTGCACGCAGAATTCTGCAAAAATATCCTCCGTGTACAACGTAGAACACCAAATAATGCATGCAGAGCAGAATTAGGCCGATACCCACTAATTATCAAAATCCAGAAAAGAGCCGTTAAATTCTATAACCACCTAAAAGGAAGCAATTCCCAAACCTTCCACAACAAAGCCATCACCTACAGAGAGATGAACCTGGAGAAGAGTCAAGCTGGTCCTGGGGCTCTGTTCACAATCACAAACACACCCTACAGAGCCCCAGGACAGCAGCACAATTAGACCCAACTAAATCATGAGAAAACAAAAAGATAATTACTTGACACATTGGAAAGAATGAACAAAAAAACAGAGCAAACTAGAATGCTATTTGGCCCTACACAGAGAGTACACAGAGGCAGAATACCTGACCACTGTGACTGACCCAAAATTAAGGAAAGCTTTGACTATGTACAGACTCAGTGAGCATAGCCTTGCTATTGAGAAAGGCCACCGTAGGCAGACATGGCTCTCAAGAGAAGACAGGCTATGTGCTCACTGCCCACAAAATGAGGTGGAAACTGAGCTGCACTTCCTAACCTCCTGCCCAATGTATGACCATAATAGAGAGACATATTTCCCTCAGATTACACAGATCCACAAAGAATTCGAAAACAAATCCAATTTTGAAAAACTCCCATCTACCTCACTTGCTTTGGCAATGTTAACACGTTTCCCATGCCAATAAAGCCCTTGAATTGAATTGATTTGAATTGAGAGATCCGAGACAGAGAGAGAGAGAGAGAGAGAGACTAAATGTTAGTGGGTAGAGAGAGAGAGAGAGACTAAATGTTAGTGGGGAGAGAGAGAGAGAGAGAGACTAAATGTTAGTGGGGAGAGAGAGAGAGAGAGACTAAATGTTAGTGGGTATAGAAGTCTGATTGTACACTCTTGTGGAGAGTCATTTGAAGTGGTAAGCTGATTTACACTGATGCCCAATGGTTGGAAGTTATTTTGCGGTTGATTCCCATTGGTCCCAACATTGGTACTAACATGTGTGTGTGTGTGTGTGTGCAGCATGAGGTGAAGATCCGCTCCCTGACAGAGTACATTCAGAACGTAGAGCAGAAGAAAAGACAGCTGGAGGAGAACGTTGACTCTCTGAGTGAAGAACTGGACAAACTGCAGACTCAAGGTATAACAGTACAGTACGATACACTATAACACTCCAAAGAAACTCTGGACCTGAAAAGCCAGTTCCACTGCATTTTTTCTCTCTCTCATTGTTCCCCTCTAATCGGGGACTGATTTAGACCTGGGACACCAGGTGGGTGATTCCCCTCTAATCGGGGACTGATTTAGACCTGGGACACCAGGTGGGTGATTCCCCTCTAATCGGGGACTGATTTAGACCTGGGACACCAGGTGGGTGATTCCCCTCTAATCGGGGACTGATTTAGTCCTGGGAAACCAGGTGGGTGATTCCCCTCTAATCAGGGCCTGATTTAGACCTGGGACACCAGGTGGGTGATTCCACTGTAATCGGGGACTGATTTAGACCTGGGACACCAGGTGGGTGATTCCCCTCTAATCGGGGACTGATTTAGACCTGGGACACCAGGTGGGTGATTCCCCTCTAATCAGGGCCTGATTTAGACCTGGGACACCAGGTGGGTGATTCCCCTCTAATCGGGGACTGATTTAGACCTGGGACACCAGGTGGGTGATTCCCCTCTAATCGGGGACTGATTTAGACCTGGGACACCAGGTGGGTGATTCCCCTCTAATCGGGGACTGATTTAGACCTGGGACACCAGGTGGGTGATTCCCCTCTAATCGGGGACTGATTTAGTCCTGGGACACCAGGTGGGTGATTCCCCTCTAATCGGGGACTGATTTAGACCTGGGACACCAGGTGGGTGATTCCCCTCTAATCGGGGACTGATTTAGACCTGGGACACCAGGTGGGTGATTCCACTCTAATCGGGACTGATTTAGACCTGGGACACCAGGTGGGTGATTCCCCTCTAATCAGGGCCTGATTTAGACCTGGGACACCAGGTGGGTGATTCCCCTCTAATCGGGGACTGATTTAGACCTGGGACACCAGGTGGGTGATTCCCCTCTAATCAGGGCCGGATTTAGACCTGGGACACCAGGTGGGTGATTCCCCTCTAATCGGGGACTGATTTAGACCTGGGACACCAGGTGGGTGATTCCCCTCTAATCGGGGCCTGATTTAGACCTGGGACACCAGGTGGGTGATTCCCCTCTAATCAGGGCCTGATTTAGACCTGGGACACCAGTTGGGTGAAATTAATTATCAGGTAGAACAGAAAACGAGCAGGCTCCGTACCTCGTAGGGTCAGAGTTTTAATACCCGTGCTCTATAACAACACAGGATAACTATGACTCCCTGAGTGAAGAACAGACCAAACTCCAGGCACAAGGTAAAACTCCTGCTCCTACCAACACACTACACAGAGCCTTACAGTAAAACATACAATATTACAACTCAAAACACACTATACACTCACTCAACAGGATAACTATGACTCTGAGTGAAGAGCTGGCTAACCTTCAGGTGCAAGGTAAAACTCCTGGCCCATGGTACTTGGCTCAATGACTCACACTACAAAAGAGTAGCACAGTGTGACCAGCGAAGGTAAAATTAGGGGTGGCATGCACCCTAAAAATCTGAGCTTGTACAAAGTACGTGAAGATGACTAGAGGTGGTCCGGAGGGGGGCTCGACCCACCCCCTTCCATAAATTGGAGAATTTAGCATTTTTCCAACACCTGAAACAGCTTCTTCCTTTAATCTATTCATTATGATTTTTTTAATGTAAAACAATCTGTCAATTTTTCTGCATATTTAAGCATATCTCTTGAGCTGTCTGTATCCTCCTGGCGGATGTTTTTTTTTTAAGAAAAAGATAGTTAGACAAGCTAGCTACTCTTACTTAATTGATATACTGAAATGGCTTCTGGGTGTCTAGTTATGAGTTTGGGAACCTATCTGGGCTAGCTAAAGCCAACTTCAAAAAACATTTATATTACATTTTAGATTTTTAAAAATTACATATCTGAGGTGGCACGTGCTCCTCTGTTCCTGTGCCCCTGTGCCCCAGTGCTCCTGTGCCCCTGTGCCCCAGTGCTCCTGTGCCCCTGTGCCCCTGTGCCCCTATGCCCCTGTGCCCCTGTGCTCCTGTGCCCCAGTGCTCCTGTGCCCCTGTCCCCCTGTGCCCCCTAGGAGCATGACACATCAGGTTGAAATGACCAGCTTTGTAGGTGTACACTAAAATGCAATGTGTGTGTGTTTGTGTGTTTCAGAGAGAATGTCAGCAGGGACAAAGGGAGAGAATCAGACAGACGTTGAGGAGTCTGCTGATGTCAAGGTAACCTGGCTACAGACTGTGGGACGGGGAGGATCCCATTTATCCCAGACTTATTGGTAATGTGAGTGTGTGTTTTAGCCTGTCTTTCTCCCTGTTTCAGATGAAGGCTCACCGTGAGACCCACCACAAGCAGCTGGGACGTCTCCGAGACGACATCAACGAGAAACAGAAGATCATTGACGACCTCACTGAGTCAGTACATCTCTCCCACTCGCTCATCTCCCTTTCACTGAGTCAGTACCTCTCTCCCACTCGCTCATCTCCCTTTCACTAAGTCAGTACCCCTCTCTTTCACTGAGTCAGTACCTCTCTCTCCCACTCGCTCATCTCCCTTTCACTGAGTCAATTCCTCTCTCCCACTCGCTCATCTCCCTTTCACTGAGTCAGTACCTCTCTCCCACTCGCTCATCTCCCTTTCACTGAGTCAGTACCTCTCTCCCTCTCGCTCATCTCCCTTTCACTGAGTCAGTACCTCTCTCTTTCACTGAGTCAGTACCCCTCTCCCATTCGCTTATCTCCCTTTCACTGAGTCAGTACCTCTCTCCCACTCGCTCCTCTCCCTTTCACTGAGTCAGTACCTCTCTCTTTCACTGAGTCAGTACCTCTCTCCTCTCCCTTTCACTGAGTCAGTACCTCTCTCCCCTCTCTCCTCTCCCTTTCACTGAGTCAGTACCTCTCTCCCCTCTCTCCTCTCCCTTTCACTGAGTCAGTACCTCTCTCCCCTCTCTCCTCTCCCTTTCACTGAGTCAGTACCTCTCTCCCCTCTCTCCTCTCCCTTTCACTGAGTCAGTACCCCTCTCCCATTCGCTTATCTCCCTTTCACTGAGTCAGTACCTCTCTCCCCCTCTCTCATCTACCATCTCCCTTTCACCTAGTCAGTACCTTCTTCTCATTCTCTCTCCTCTCTCCTCTCTCAATCTTGTTCTCACCCTTCATCTCCCTCTTGTTGTAATTCTATGCTATATTTCAGTGTCACCTGGCACCAGCATCTGTAACATCTTTGTGTAATCTCTGCTGTCAGATTAATCTCTGCTGTCTGAGTAATCTCTGCTGTACTACTGTTTGAGTAATCTCTGCTGTCTGAGTAATCTCTGCTGTCACAAGAGAGTGTGACTACCTCACTACCTTCATGAAATCTGCCATTTATCATACGCTTTTATCCAAAGCAACATACAGTTAGTTATGCATGTATACATTTTTTGTATGAGTGGCCCCAGCGGGAATCGAACCCACAATCATGCTCTACCAACTGAAGCAGACAGGACCATTGCCATCCACTACCCTGCTCTCCTTGTCATACTGTGTCATGCTGTGCATCCGTACTGCCATGTGGGTCCCAATCTGTACTGCAGTGTGGGTCCCAATCCGTACTGCCGTGTGGGTCCCAATCAGTACTGCCGTGTGGGTCCCAATCAGTACTGCAGTGTGGGTCCCAATCCGTACTGCAGTGTGGGTCCCAATCAGTACTGCCGTGTGGGTCCCAATCAGTACTGCAGTGTGGGTCCCAATCCGTACTGCAGTGTGGGTCCCAATCCGTACTGCAGTGTGGGTCCCAATCAGTACTGCAGTGTGGGTCCCAATCAGTACTGCAGTGTGGGTACCAATCAGTACTGCAGTGTGTGTACCAATCAGTACTGCAGTGTGGGTACCAATCAGTACTGCAGTGTGGGTACCAATCCGTACTGCAGTGTGTGTACCAATGTTGTCTATTAACACCAGACTGTCTCTATAGTTACCCTGTTGTCTATTAACACCAGACTGTCTCTATAGTTACCCTGTTGTCTATTAACACCAGACTGTCTCTATAGTTACCCTGTTGTCTATTAACACCAGACTGTCTCTATAGTTACCCTGTTGTCTATTAACACCAGACTGTCTCTATAGTTACCCTGTTGTCTATTAACACCAGCCTGTCTCTATAGTTACCCTGTTGTCTATTAACACCAGACTGTCTCTATAGTTACCCTGTTGTCTATTAACACCAGACTGTCTCTATAGTTACCCTGTTGTCTATTAACACCAGACTGTCTCTATAGTTACCCTGTTGTCTATTAACACCAGACTGTCTCTATAGTTACCCTGTTGTCTATTAACACCTGACTGTCTCTATAGTTACCCTGTTGTCAATTAACACCAGAATGTCGCTATAGTTACCCTGTTGTCTATTAACACCAGACTGTCTCTATAGTTACCCTGTTGTCTATTAACACCAGACTGTCTCTATGGTTACCCTGTTGTCTATTAACACCAGACTGTCTCTATAGTTATCCTGTTGTCTATTAACACCAGACTGTCTCTATAGTTACCCTGTTGTCTATTAACACCAGACTGTCTCTATAGTTACCCTGTTGTCTATTAACACCCGACTGTCTCTATAGTTACCCTGTTGTCTATTAACACCCGACTGTCTCTATAGTTACCCTGTTGTCTATTAACACCAGACTGTCTCTATAGTTACCCTGTTGTCTATTAACACCAGACTGTCTCTATAGTTACCCTGTTGTCTATTAACACCAGACTGTCTCTTTCTAGTCGTAACTGTCGTCTTCATCTGGAGTTGGAGCATCTGAGGAGCGACTTTGACCGTCTCATGAGGCAGGAGCACCAGAAGAGTCTGCAACTGGAGGAGCTGAAGTTAGTCACACACACTTACACACACACACACTGTAGCAGGCTAAAGGGGTGGGGATTCCACATCACCAAGTGGGGGAATTTATTACGGAGATTTGCACACTGTGGGAAAGGGGGGTATATTCAGCAACCAGTTCACAGTCCACAATTCGTTCTCGTTGTCCTTTCCTTTCTCCAGGGGTAAAAAGGGTCAAACTGGTTCGGTACACAGTGCAGGTAATCCTAACACTCAGGTCCTCAGTCAAACTGGTTCGGTACACAGTGGGGGTAATCCTAAAACTCGGGTCCTCAGTCAAACTGGTTCGGTACACAGTGGGGGTAATCCTAACACTCGGGTCCTCAGTCAAACCGGTTCGGTACACAGTGGGGGTAATCCTAACACTCAGGTCCTCAGTCAAACTGGTTCGGTACACAGTGGGGGTAATCCTAACACTCAGGTCCTCAGTCAAACTGGCTCGGTACACAGTGGGGGTAATCCTAACACTCAGGTCCTCAGGCAAACTGGTTCGGTACACATTGGGGGTAATCCTAACACTCAGGTCCTCAGTCAAACTGGTTCGGTACACAGTGGGGTAATCAGACTGTCAAGGTCACAACGGGTAATCACACAGATAATTCTCTCTCTTTTCACACTCTCCATACCACACCTTTCCCTCTCAGTCCTCTCCCTGTTTGTGCAGCCTGCTTCCTCTTTCATACCCAAGCTCTCCGTGGCTTAATGATCCACAGCCTCGCCTCGTTGGGGACGGAAGTCCATATAAGGCTCTGGGGTGGAGCCA
>NC_143038.1:70207500-70212500 GCF_057628025.1 Oncorhynchus mykiss
TGATGAAGGAGGGAGGGAGAGGATGATGGAGGAGGGAGGGAGAGGGTGATGGAGGAGGAAGGGAGAGGATGATGGAGGAGGGAGGGAAAGGATCATCAAAAATCAAATCAAATCAAATGTATTTATATAGCCCTTCGTACATCAGCTGATATCTCAAAGTGCTGTACAGAAACCCAGCCTAAAACCCCAAACAGCAAGCAATGCAGGTGTAGAAGCACGGTGGCTAGGAAAAACTCCCTAGAAAGGCCGAAACCTAGGAAGAAACCTAGAGAGGAACCAGGCTATGTGGGGTGGCCAGTCCTCTTCTGGCTGTGCCGGTGGAGATTATAACAGAACATGGCCAAGATGTTCAAATGTTCATAAATGACCAGCATGGTCAAATAATAATAATCACAGGCAGAACAGTTGAAACTGGAGCAGCAGCACGGCCAGGTGGACTGGGGACAGCAAGGAGTCATCATGTCAGGTAGTCCTGAGGCATGGTCCTAGGGCTCAGGTCCTCCGAGAGAGAGAAAGAGTAACGCCGAGGTCCTTCACAGTTTTATTTGAGACGACTGTACAACCATTAAGATTGATTGTCAGATTCAACAGAAGATCTCTTTGTTTCTTGGGACCTAGATCTCTGTTTTGTCCGAGTTTAAAAGTAGAAAGTTTGCAACCATCCACTTCCTTATGTCTGAAACACAGGCTTCTAGTGAGGGCAATTTTGGGGCTTCACCATGTTTCATTGAAATGTACAGCTGTGTGTCATGATGGAGGCAGGGAGAGGATGATGGAGGGAGGGAGAGGATGATGGAGGAGGGAGGGAGAGGATGATGGAGGGAGGGAGAGGATGATGGAGGAGGGAGGGAGAGGATGATGGAGGAGGGAGGGAGAGGGCGATGGAGGAGGGAGGGAGAGGATGATGGAGGAGGGAGGGAGAGGATGATGGAGGGAGGGAGAGGATGATGGAGGGGGGGAGAGGATGATGAAGGAGGGAGGGAGAGGATGATGTAGGAGAGAGGGAGAGGATGATGAATGAGGGAGGGAGAGGATGATGGAAGAGGGAGGGAGAGGAAGATGAATGAGGGAGGGAGAGGATGATGGAGGGAGGGAGAGGATGATGAAGGAGGGAGGGAGAGGAGGAATGAAGGAGGGAGGGAGAGGATGATGGATGGAGGGAGAGGATGATGAAGGAGGGAGGGAGAGGAGGAATGAAGGAGGTAGGGAGAGGAGGAATGAAGGGGGGAGGGAGAGGATGATGAAGGAAGAGGATGATGGAGGAAGAGGAGGAATGAAGGAGGGAGGGAGAGGATGATGGAGGGACGGAGAGGATGATGGAGGAGGGAGAGGAGGAATGACGGAGGGAGTGAAAGGATGATGAAGGGAGGGAGGGAGAGGATGATGGAGGGAGAGGAGGAATGATGGAGGGAGAAGAGGAATGATGGAGGGAGGGAGAGGAGGATGAAGGAGGGAGGGAGAGGATGATGGAGGGAGAGGAGGAATGATGGAGGGAGGGAGAGGATGATGTAGGGAGAGGAGGAATGATGGCGGGAGGGAGATGATGATGGAGGGAGAGGATGATGAAGGAAGGAGGGAGAGGATGATGGAGGGAGAGGAGGAATGATGGAGGGAGGGAGAGGATGATGGAGGGAGAGGATGATGAAGGTGGGAGGGAGGGGATGATGGAGGGAGAGGAGGAATGATGGAGGGAGGGAGAGGAGGAATGATGGAGGGAGGGAGAAGATGAGGAAGGGGGGAGGGAGGGAGAGGATGATGGGGGAGAGGATGATGGAGGGGGAGGAGGAATGAAGGAGGGAGGGAGAGGAATGGAGGAGGGAGAGGATGATGAAGGAGGGAGGGAGAGGATGATGGAGGGAGAGGAGGAATGATGGAGGGAGGGAGAGGATGATGAAGGGGGGGGAAGAGGATGATGGAGGGAGAGGAGGAATGATGGAGGGAGGGAGAGGATGAGGAATGAGGGAGGGAGGGAGAGGATGATGGAGGGAGAGGATGATGGAGGAAGAGGAGGAATGAAGGAGGGAGGGAGAGGATGATGGAGGAGGGAGGGAGAGGATGATGGAGGGAGAGGATGAAGAAGGGAGAGGATGATGAAGGAGCGAGGGAGGGAGAGAATGATGGAGGGAGAGGAGGAATGATGGCGGGAGGGAGAGGATGATGGAGGGAGAGGATGATGAAGGAGGGAGGGAGAGGATGATGGAGGGAGAGGAGGAATGATGGAGGGAGGGAGAGGATGATGAAGGAGGGAGGGAGAGGATGATGGAGGGAGAGGATGATGGAGGGAGAGGAGGAATGAAGGAGGGAGGGAGAGGATGATGGAGGGAGGGAGAGGATGATGGAGGAGGGAGAGGAGGAATGAAGGAGGGAGGGAGATGATGATGGAGTGAGAGGATGATGGAGAGAGAGGAGGAATGATGGAGGGAGGGAGAGGAGGAATGATGGAGGGAGGGAGAGGATGATGAAGGAGGGAGGGCGAGGATGATGGAGGGAGAGGAGGAATGAAGGAGGGAGGGAGAGGATGATGAAGGAGGGAGGGAGAGGATGATGAACGAGGGAGGGATAGGAATGAAGGAGGGAGGGAGAGAATGATGGAGGTAGGGAGAGGATGAATGATGGAGAGGAGGAATTAAGGAGGGAGGGAGAGGATGATGAACGAGGGAGGGAGAGGATGAATGATGGAGGAAGATGATCATGTCAACTATTCAGTAGTCCATAACATATACTGTGATCTTAACCACATCTCTCTCTCTCTCTCTCTCTCCCTCCACCTCATCTCTCCCCCATCCACAGCATTCAGAGATGGAGCGCAATGAAAGCGGGGGATCTAGCCACCAAAAGCAGAAGATTTCCTTCCTTGAGAACAACCTGGACCAGCTTACAAAGGTTCACAAACAGGTGGGCGGTTGAATGGTTCGTTGTGTTGTGTAGAGCAGACGAGCTCTGGGCCCATACTAACCAAAAGCCTCGGAGGAGGAGTGTTGATATAATAACAAATCTGATCATAAAGAATAATGGTCAGTGGTGGGGACCCGATCCTAAATCAGCACTCCTACTCTGAGATGCTAAAATGGGTTTTTACTCCTCTCCATACCCTACTGAAGCAAATGCTTTTTCTATTCCATACACACCTGCAGTTTGACTTACTGCTGAGGCACCAGAGCACAATGAGTAGGAGAAGGATCAAATGGACCAAGCAAACGGTATCAGTTCTGGCTGTGCTGTTAGTCATTAGTCATCTGGCTACGAGCCAGCTACATCAATCACCCTGTATTGCAGATACAAGTCCCCTGGAAAACAAAGCAGCAGGAAATGTTATGTTATCTACTGCTGGTACTACTACTGCAATACAATGTTACCTACTACTGGTACTACTACTGCAATACAATGTTATGTTACCTACTACTGGTACTACTACTGCAATACAATGTTATGTTACCTACTACTGGTACTACTACTGCAATACAATGTTATGTTATCTACTGCTGGTACTACTACTGCAATACAATGTTATGTTACCTACTACTACTGCGATACAATGTTATGATACCTACTGCTGGTACTACTACTGCAATACAATGTTATGTTACCTACTGCTGGTACTACTACTGCAATACAATGTTATGTTACCTACTACTGGTACTACTACTGCAATACAATGTTACCTACTACTGGTACTACTACTGCAATACAATGTTATGTTACCTACTGCTGGTACTACTACTGCAATACAATGTTATGTTATCTACTGCTGGTACTACTACTGCAATACAATGTTATGTTACCTACTACTACTGCGATACAATGTTATGATACCTACTGCTGGTACTACTACTGCAATACAATGTTATGTTACCTACTGCTGGTACTACTACTGCAATACAATGTTATGTTACCTACTGCTGGTACTACTACTGCAATACAATGTTATGTTACCTACTGCTGGTACTACTACTGCAATACAATGTTATGTTACCTACTGCTGGTACTACTACTGCAATACAATGTTATGTTACCTACTGCTGGTACTACTACTGCAATACAATGTTATGTTACCTACTGCTGGTAGTACTACTGCAATACAATGTTATGTTACCTACTGCTGGTACTACTACTGCAATACAATGTTATGTTACCTACTGCTGGTACTACTACTGCAATACAATGTTATGTTACCTACTACTGGTACTACTACTGCAATACAATGCTATGTTACCTACTACTGGTACTACTACTGCAATACAATGTTATGTTACCTACTGCTGGTACTACTACTGCAATACAATGTTATGTTACCTACTGCTGGTACTACTACTGCAATACAATGTTATGTTACCTACTGCTGGTACTACTACTGCAATACAATGTTATGTTACCTACTGCTGGTACTACTACTGCAATACAATGTTATGTTACCTACTACTGGTACTACTACTGCAATACAATGTTACCTACTACTGGTACTACTACTGTAATACAATGTTATGTTACCTACTGCTGGTACTACTACTGCAATACAATGTTATGTTACCTACTACTGGTACTGCTACTGCGATACAATGTTATGTTACCTACTACTGGTACTACTACTGCAATACAATGTTATATTACCTACTACTGGTACTACTACTGCAAGACAATGTTATCTTACCTACTACTGGTACTACTACTGCAAGACAATGTTATGTTACCTACTACTGGTACTACTACTGCAATACAATGTTATGATACCTACTGCTGGTACTACTACTGCAATACAATGTTATGTTACCTACTGCTGGTACTACTACTGCAATACAATGTTATGTTATCTACTGCTGGTACTACTACTGCAATACAATGTTATGTTACCTACTGCTGGTACTACTACTGCGATACAATGTTATGTTACCTGCTACTACTGCAATACAATGTTATGTTACCTACTACTGGTACTACTACTGTGATACAATGTTATGTTACCTGCTACTACTGCAATACAATGTTATGTTACCTACTGCTGG
>NC_143038.1:70220000-70242500 GCF_057628025.1 Oncorhynchus mykiss
CTCTTTGTCTCTATTTCTGGGAAACAGAGGGAGGGGGAGAAAAATATATTGATGTGAATATATAAATATATGAATATATTTAAGCAGAGTTCCATATGGTGAGCGAGCCAATCACAGACCTAATATTGGGTCCATATAAGATGTATTGTTATTATGGCTTCATCTTGCCTTCTGATTGGCTAGGAGGAAATGCATCATATTAAATGTGATTTCGGCATATTTAGCTGATTAGACTAGTGAAATTCATCCCACAGTTTTTCACAATAAAGATTCCATATCAGACATATAATGTATGCCTGGTGCTGTTTATGGGATTCATTGCATTGTTTCTCTCTCTCTCTCTCTCTCCAGGCGTCCGGTTCTGCCAAGACCGCCCTCATAAATCTGCATGCTGCTGATCAGTGACCTTCTGATCTCCCTCTCCTCCCCCCTTTCCCAGTAAGACGGTCTCTCTCCCTCTCCAGCCCCCTTTCCCAGTAAGACTGTCTCTCTCCCTCTCCAGCCCCCTTTCCCAGTAAGACGGTCTCTCTCCCTCTCCTCTCCCCTCTTTCCCAGTAAGACTGTCTCTCTCCCTCTCCTCTCCCCTCTTTCCCAGTAAGACTGTCTCTCTCCCTCTCCTCCCCCCTTTCCCAGTAATACTGTCTCTCTCCCTCTTCCTCTTTCCGTAGAACTCTCTGTAGCCCTCCCCCTCTCCCGCTCTCCTCCTTTCCCCCCTCTCCCTCTCTCCCTCTCTCCCCCTCTCCCCCTCTCCCTCTCTCCTTCTCTCCCTCTCCCCCCTCTCCCTCTCTCCCCCTCTCCCCCCTCTCCCCCCTCTCCCTCTCTCACCCCTCTCCCCCCTCTCCCTCTCTCCTTCTCTCCCTCTCTTGTAAATTAACCACTAGAATTGGCAGCTTCCTCTTCCTCTGAGCCCTGACCCTTTTGGATGAGCTGTGGTCAAGGCTGTTGGAGCGATAGAGGGTGTGGCGTTCTGTGTGGCCACTAGGGCGCACTCCTGCTGCTCCTCACCTCATTCCTGGAGGCTTTAGTGAGGGTAAATGAGATGGGATGGAAACTAGACAATAACCTGACCTAACAACCACCTTGCAATTGAAGATTGATAGAAGTAAACGCACACGGCATAGCCTACATTTCTAACAAACCTACCCATACGTTTACATTTTTTCACTCTATACAATTAATGTACAGCACCAGTCAAAGGTCTTAGAACACCGACTCAGTCAAGGGTTTTTCTTTATTTTTACTATTTTCTACAAAGTAGAATAATAGTGAAGACTTCAAAACTATGACATAACAAATATTATTATTATAATTGTTTATTTGTTTACCTTTTATTTAACTAGGCAAGTCAATTAAGAACAAATTCTTATTTACAGTGACGGCCTGGGACTTTTACTATATGACCGGTGTTCTAGTGGTTGTGTAGTGGTCCTAGCTGCTATCTGAGCTGGTTAACATATCAGACAGCTGTTTCTTTCACCTCCTTAATAAGGGTTAGGATCAATTCCATTTCAATTCAAAGTTGTAAGTTCCTGTTACCTTCCCGAATTGACTGAAATGAAATTAAATGGACCCCAACCCCGATGCCCTCACTATAGAGACAACAGGTGACTTCTTCTCCTGCTTCCAGTATGTCCTGTCGTGTTGTCAGGCTCTGAGATATATATTTACATATTTGTAGATATGTCTCTGCTCAGGTCTAGATTGAGTGGACAGAGTATTGTAGGTAGGGGGGCATATCACAACCCCCTATGCTGTTAGCAGTGGTTTCAATGTCATGACTCAGAACCTCAGAGGAAGCGTACATCAGCATCATACTCAGTAAATAGCTGATATACAGTCAGTAGATGAGTTAGGGTTTTATAGGTCATCCTCAAACTTCCTACAGCAGGCTCTGTGTTGTACTTGGATGTGTGTACATTACCCTGACTATAGAATAACAGCTGCTACAGTCAGACGCAGACAAGCATGTCTGTTGTATGCGGACGCTTCAACCGAGCTCTTCAAGGCTAGCCTGGGTGCCAGGCTGTTTCGGGCTCTCTTGCCAACTCCTTATGGAATGGATGGATGGAGTAGATGGAGTAGGTGGAAGCACAAACTGGGACCAGGCTACTTCACGACTGGCTTTCAGAGTAATGTATGCTTTAATGTGTGATAACTTTAATGCAGTAACTCATGATATACATCAAATAGGTTATCTGATATGAGAGCAAACTACTAGTGTCTGAGAACTAGGAAAAGTCTGGCAAAAAAAATAAAAAAATCAGGAGTTATATTTTTTTTTTCAGTGCTTTTCTATGCATTGATCTGTACACAGAGAGAGAGAAAGGGATATTTGGGAGCTGTAACACATTGTACTACTGTATCCAGACATGGGTTCAAATACTACTTGAAATCTTCCAAATACTTTAGCTGGACTTGATTGAGCTTGTCCTGGCAGAATGGAACCAATAGAAGAATTACAAATGATTGGGCTTGATTGAGCTTGTCCTGGCAGAATGGAACCAATAGAAGAATTACAAATGTTCAAACCCCACCCATCTGGCACTCCCAGGTAGACCAGAGAAAACACAGGTTTCATGTGTTATTGGTCGTATATACAGGATATACATGGTAGTTACACCATCCAATGAAATACGGACTTGCAGGTGCCTTCTCGACAACAACAATAATACACAATACAAGAATACAAACATTTTATTTTTTTTATTTATTTTATTTCACCTTTATTTAACCAGGTAGGCTAGTTGAGAACAAGTTCTCATTTGCAACTGCGACCTGGCCAAGATAAGGCATAGCAGTGTGAACAGACAACACAGAGTTACACATGGAGTAAACAATTAACAAGTCAATAACACAGTAGAAAAAAGGGGAGTCTATATATACATTGTGTGCAAAAGGCATGAGAAGGTAGGCAAATAATTACAATTATGCAGATTAACACTGGAGTGATAAATGATCAGATGGTTATGTACAGGTAGAGATATTGGTGTGCAAAAGAGCAGAAAAATAAATAAATAAAAACAGTATGGGGATGAGGTAGGTGAAAATGGGTGGGCTATTTACCAATAGACTATGTACAGCTGCAGCGATCGGTTAGCTGCTCAGATAGCAGATGTTTGAAGTTGGTGAGGGAGATAAAAGTCTCCAACTTCAGTGATTTTTGCAATTCGTTCCAGTCACAGGCAGCAGAGAACTGGAACGAAAGGCGGCCAAATGAGGTGTTGGCTTTAGGGATGATCAGTGAGATACACCTGCTGGAGCGCGTGCTACGGATGGGTGTTGCCATTGTAACCAGTGAACTGAGATAAGGCGGAGCTTTACCTAGCATGGATTTGTAGATGACCTGGAGCCAGTGGGTCTGGCGACGAATATGTAGCGAGGGCCAGCCGACTAGAGCATACAAGTCGCAGTGGTGGGTGGTATAAGGTGCTTTAGTGACAAAACGGATGGCACTGTGATAAACTGCATCCAGTTTGCTGAGTAGAGTGTTGGAAGCAATTTTGTAGATGACATCGCCGAAGTCGAGGATCGGTAGGATAGTCAGTTTTACTAGGGTAAGTTTGGCGGCGTGAGTGAAGGAGGCTTTGTTGCGGAATAGAAAGCCGACTCTTGATTTGATTTTCGATTTGATTTGATTTTCGATTGGAGATGTTTGATATGGGTCTGGAAGGAGAGTTTAGAGTCTAGCCAGACACCTAGGTACTTATAGATGTCCACATATTCAAGGTCGGAACCATCCAGGGTGGTGATGCTGGTCAGGCGTGCGGGTGCAGGCAGCGAACAGTTGAAAAGCATGTAGTACATGGCTCAAACATGTAGTAAATGGCTCAGTAGAATAAACATTTTAGCATCAGTATAATACAGGAAGGGACCATTTATAGTCCAATATTCACGTGTGTTTTGCGGAAGGGGGGTGGGGGGGGTGACAAGTGTTTGGAATGTGCAGTATTTAGTCTGGTAGCAACAGTTGTGATGTGTGTAGCATGATAGTGTGTGTGTGTGTGTGTGTGTGTGTGTGTGTGTTTGTGTGTGTGTGTGTGTATGTGTGTGTGTGTGTATGTGTGTGTGTGTGTGTGTGTGTGTGTGTGTGTGTGTGCGTGCGTGCGTGCGTGTGTGTGTGTGTGTGTGTGCTGAGAGTCAGTGCAGGTGGTCAGTCCAGTTCAAGTGTTCAGCAGTCTGATGGCTTGTAGATATAAACTGTCTCTGAGCCTGTTGGTATCAGACATCATGCTCTGATACCGTCTGCCAGACGGTAAGGGAATGAACAGCTCATGGCAGGAAGTGACCTCATGTTGGGGTGTTTGGGGTCCTTGATGATGCTACGGGACTTCTTTGGGCACCGTTTCAAGTAGAATGGGTGGGAGCACAATCCCAGAGATGTACTGGGCCGTCTTCACCACCCGCTGGAGGGCCTTTCTGTCGTGAACGGAACAATTCCCGTAACCGGGCCGTCATGCAAACCGGTCAGGACACTCTCGATGGTGCAACGGTAATATTTGGAGACGACCCCGGGTGGCACGCCGAATTTCTACAGCCGCCTTAGGAAGTAGAGACACTGTTACGCTGTCTTGACTGTCTTGTTGTTGATCCATGTCAAGTCCTCTGTGATGTGGACGCTGAGGAACTTGTGGATCGACACACTCCTGTGGGGGCCCCTGTGTTAAGTCAGTGTGCCGGAGGTGTTGTTGCCAATCCTCACAGCATGTGGTCTGCCCGTCAGGAAGTCCAGGATCCAGTTTCAGAAGGTAGTGTCCGGACCCAGGGCTCTGAGTTTGGTGTCAAGCTTGGAGGGAACTATAGTGTTTGAAGGCTGCACTGCAGTCAGTGAACAGCATTCTCACGTAGGGGTTCCTCTTGTCCAGATGGGTTAGGTCTGTGTGAATAGCGATGGAAACGGTCCTCTGTTGTGCTTCTATTGGAGCTGTAGGCCATCTGAAGTGGGTCCAGTGTGCCTGGTATGATGGCCTTGATGCGAATGAAAATAAATCATTAAAAGATTTCAAATAGTATTTGAAAACCAGGTCTGACTGTATCTACAATGGGTTGGCAGGTTCTATATACCTTCACCTCAATTCTATATACCTTCACCTCAATTCTATATACCTTCACCTCAATTCTATATTCCTTCACCTCAATTCTATATACCTTCACCTCAATTCTATATACCTTCATCTCAATTCTATATACCTTCATCTCAATTCTATATACCTTCAACTCAATTCTATATACCATCTCAATTCTATATACCTTCAACTCAATTCTATATACATTCACCTCAATTCTATAGTCCTTCACCTCAATTCTATATACCTTCATCTCAATTCTATATACATTCATCTCAATGTGTCTGTTCTGTTGCCGTCTGTCCAGGGGTCAGTTACGTTCATCTCAATGTGTCTGTTCTGTTGCCGTCTGTCCAGGGGTCAGTTACATTCATCTCAATGTGTCTGTTCTGTTGCAGTCTGTCCAGGGGTCAGTTACGTTCATCTCAATGTGTCTGTTCTGTTTTGTCGTCTGTCCAGTGGTCAGTTACGTTCATCTCAATGTGTCTGTTCTGTTGTCGTCTGTCCAGGGGTCAGTTACATTCATCTCAATGTGTCTGTTCTGTTGTCGTCTGTCCAGTGGTCAGTTACGTTCATCTCAATGTGTCTGTTCTGTTGTCGTCTGTCCAGGGGTCAGTTACGTTCATCTCAATGTGTCTGTTCTGTTGTCGTCTGTCCAGGGGTCAGTTACATTCATCTCAATGTGTCTGTTCTGTTGTCGTCTGTCCAGTGGTCAGTTACGTTCATCTCAATGTGTCTGTTCTGTTGTCGTCTGTCCAGTGGTCAGTTACGTTCATCTCAATGTGTCTGTTCTGTTGTCGTCTGTCCAGGGGTCAGTTACATTCACTAAACACAGAACGGAAAATATCATTGGGGTAAAATATGACATTTTGGTAATTATGTAGCAACTTTTTTTATACAGTTTATGTCCATTTTTATTTATTTATTTTATTTTTTATTTTGTGTATTTTAAATATATGTATTATTTAATGCAAGTTGTGTTTTTGTTGTTAATGTTCTATATAATGTTATATATATGTTTACCTCTGATTTGCACATGGATAATGTATTTGTCATGTACCATTTATCAACTAATTGTTTGTATTACTGTTGAATACTTCTGGATATATCAGAAGACACTTTAGTTGCAGACCAGGTAGTGAGAAACAGAGAAACATAGAAACAGAATGCATGGCACGTGTAAACCTGCCATTCTTAAAACACAGAGGTACAGGTATCGGAGACTATCCATCTGAACTTTCCCCCAAACCACCTCCTGATCACACCCACACACAGACACACAGAATTACTGCCTCCCAGTGAGATCCCTTCTGATCAGCCAGTCAAGACGAGAGGGACAGGGAAGGCTTCACGTGTGCGTGTGTATGTTAGGGCTACCAGGGAGAAGGTAATGTTGCCAGTCTGATGTTGAAGGATTGTTCTACTCAGTTATATCACCATCACCAGCTGGGTGTTCTGTGTGCAAGGAGTTTTGAATATTTGTTTAATTTCCTGTGTTTACAACCACCAGGGTCGTAACCACCAGGGTCGTAACCACCAGGGTTGTAACCACCAGGGTCGTAACCACCAGGGTCATAACTACCAGGGTCGTAACCACCAGGGTCGTAACCACCAGGGTCGTAACCACCAGGGTCGTAACTACCAGGGTCATAACTACCAGGGTCATAACTACCAAGGTCATAACTACCAGGGTCGTATCCACCAGGGTCGTAACTACCAGGGTCATAACTACCAGGGTTGTAACTACCAGGGTCGTAACCACCAGGGTCGTAACTACCAGGGTCATAACTACCAGGGTCGTAACCACCAGGGTTGTAACTACCAGGGTCATAGCTACCAGGGTTGTAACAACCAGGGTCGTAACTACCAGGATCATAACCACCAGGGTCGTAACCACCAGGGTTGTAACTACCAGGATCGTAATCACCAGGGTTGTAACTACCAGGGTCATAACCACCAGGGTTGTAACTACCAGGGTCGTAACCACCAGGGTCGTAACAACCGGGGTCGTAACAACCGGGGTCGTAACTACCAGGGTCGTAACCACCAGGGTCGTAACCACCAAGGTCGTAACTACCAGGGTCGTAACCACCAGGGTCGTAACTACCAAGGTCATAACTACCAGGGTCGTAACCACCAAGGTCGTAACTACCAGGGTCGTAACCACCAGGGTCGTAACCACCAAGGTCGTAACTACCAGGGTTGTAACCACCAGGGTCGTAACCACCAGGGTCGTAACTACCAGGTCCATTCTCTCTTGCTCTGTGACTCCTCTGAACCCTGTATACAAAACCAACACCCCCTATAAACTGCCATGAGGCTGAACAACAATGCATTGTGCGCTTTACCTTGTGTAAACAACTTATTTTTGTTTGCTCTCCTCTACCATTTGAAATCAACAGCCTATAGATAGCACTAGCAGCGTGTGGGTAAAATCACTGGACAAGCTGAGCCCGTCAAAAATCCATATTAAAACCTATGTGATAATTTCTCTATTCTCATTAGTTCATACATGAATATACAATAAGACCGTGACAACAAAAAGATACCTGTCTCACAGTGGCCGAATAAATTGGACTGAACATGCAGCACCAGTCAAAAGTTTGGAAACACCTTCTCATTCAGGGGTTTTTCTTTATTTGTTTGACTATTTTCTACATTGTAGAATAATAGTGACTACATCAAAACTATGAAATAACACATGTGAAATAATGTAGTAACCAAAAAGTGTTAAACAAATCAAAATATAGTTTATATTTGAGATTCTTCAAAGTAGCCACCTTTTGCCTTGATGGCAGCTTTAAACACTCTTGGCATTCTCTCAATCAACTTCACCTGGAATTTTTTAGTCAGTTTAGAACAAATTCTTATTTTCAATGACGGCCTAGGAACAGTGGGTTAACTGCCTTGTTCAGGGGCAAAACGACAGCTCAGGGTGTAACGATTCTCTTCTTGTGAAGTAGAGGCGGACCAAAGCGCAGCGTGGTGGTTGTTCATTGTAATTTATTGACGACACTATACATGAACAAACTAACGAAAAAACAAGAAACGTGAGAACTCAAAACAGCCCTGTCTGGTGCAAACACAAAAACAGGAACAATCACCCACAAACACACAGTGAAACCCAGGCTACCTAAATATGGTTCCCAATCAGAGACAATGACGAACACCTGCCTCTGATTGAGAACCATATCAGGCCGAACATAGAACTAGACAAACTAGACATGAAACATAGAATGCCCACTCAGATCACACCCTGACCAACCACAACATAGAAATATACAAAGTAAACTATGGTCAGGGTGTGACAGTACCCCCCCCCCCCAAGGTGCGGACTCCGGCCGCAAAACCTGAACCTATAGGGGAGGGTCTGGGTGGGCATCTGTCCGCGGAGGCGGCTCTGGCGCTGGACGTGGACCCCACTCCATAATAGTCTTTGTCCACCTCCTTAGCGTCCCTAGATAGGTGACCCTCCTAAGAGACAGCTCGGGACAGAGGGACAGCTGCTCGGGACAGAGGGACAGCTGCTCCGGGCGGAGGGGCTCTAGCGGCCCCTGGCTGACTGGCGGCACTGGCGGCCCCTGGCTGACTGGCGGCCCCTGGCTGACTGGCGGCACTGGCGGCCCCTGGTTGACTGGCGGCGCTGGCGCTGGGCTGACTGGCGGCACTGGCGGCCCCTGGTTGACTGGCGGCACTGGCGGCCCCTGGCTGACTGGCGGCACTGGCGGCCCCTGGCTGACTGGCGGCACTGGCGGCCCCTGGCTGACGGGCGGCACTGGCGGCTCCTGGCAGACGGGCGGCATTGGCGGCTCCTGGCAGACGGGCGGCATTGGCGGCTCCTGGCAGACGGGCGGCGCTGGCGGCGCTGGGCAGACGGGCGGCGCTGGCGGCGCTGGGCAGACGGGCGGCGCTGGGCAGACGGGCGGCGCTGGGCAGACGGGCGGCGCTGGCGGCGCTGGGCAGACGGGCGGCGCTGGCGGCGCTGGGCAGACGGGCGGCGCTGGGCAGACGGGAGGCTCCGATGGCGCCGGGCAGACGGGAAGCTCCGGCAGAGGCGCCGGACAGGCGGGAGGCTCCGGCAGAGGCGCCGGACAGGCGGGAGGCTCCGGCAGAGGCGCCGGACAGGCGGGAGGCTCCGGCAGAGGCGCCGGACAGGCGGGAGGCTCCGGCAGAGGCGTCGGACAGGCGGGAGGCTCCGGCAGAGGCGCCGGACAGGCGGGAGGCTCCGGCAGAGGCGCCGGACAGGCGGGAGGCTCCGGCAGAGGCGCCGGACAGGCGGGAGGCTCCGGCAGCGGCGCCGGACAGGCGGGAGGCTCCGGCAGCGGCGCCGGACAGGCGGGAGGCTCCGGCAGAGGCGCCGGACAGGCGGGAGGCTCCGGCAGAGGCGCCGGACAGACGGGAGACTCCGGCAGCGCTGGAGAGGAGGAAGGCTCTGGTAGCGCCGGAGAGGCGGGAGACTCCGGCAGCGCTGGAGAGGAGGAAGGCTCTGGACGGATGGGCCAGAGAGACAGCCTGGTACGGGGAGCTGCCACCGGAGGGCTGGGGTGTGGAGGTGGTGACGGATAGACCGGGCCGTGCAGGCGCACTGGAGCTCTTGAGCACCGAGCCTGCCCAACCTTACCCGGTTGAATGGTCCCGGTCACCCTGCCAGTGCGGCGAGGTGGAATAGCCCGCACTGGGCTATGCAGGCGAACCGGGGACACCGTGCGCAAGGCTGGTGCCATGTAAGCCGGCCCAAGGAGACGCACTGGAGACCAGATGCGTAGAGCCGGCTTCATGGCACTTGGCTCGATGCCCACTCTAGCCCGGCCGATACGCGGAGCTGGAATGTACCGCACCGGGCTGTGCACCCGCACTGGGGACACCGTGCGCTCCACAGCATAACACGGTGCCTGCCCGGTCTCTCTAGCCCACCGGTAACCACAGGAAGTTGGCTCAGGTCTCCTACCTGGCATAGCCATACTCCCTGTTAGCCCCCCCCCAAGAAATTTTTGGGGCTGACTCCCGGGCTTCCATCCACGACGCCGCGCTGCCTCCTCATACCAGCGCCTCTCCGCTTTCGCCGCCTCCCGTTCTTCCTTGGGGCGGCGATACTCTCCTGGCTGAGCCCAAGGTCCTTTACCGTCTAATTCGTCCTCCCATGTCCATACCTCCTCGCGCTGCTCCTGCTGCTGCTTTTTCCTTTGCCCATTACCACACCGCTTGGTCCTGTTGTGGTGGGTGATTCTGTAACGCCGTTCGTCTGTAGGAGGAAGAGAAGCGGACCAAAGCGCAGCGTGGTGGTTGTTCATTGTAATTTATTGACGACACTATACATGAACAAACTAACGAAAAAACAAGAAACGTGAGAACTCAAAACAGCCCTGTCTGGTGCAAACACAAAAACAGGAACAATCACCCACAAACACACAGTGAAACCCAGGCTACCTAAATATGGTTCCCAATCAGAGACAATGACGAACACCTGCCTCTGATTGAGAACCATATCAGGCCGAACATAGAACTAGACAAACTAGACATGAAACATAGAATGCCCACTCAGATCACACCCTGACCAACCACAACATAGAAATATACAAAGTAAACTATGGTCAGGGTGTGACACAGGGGTTTGAACTCCAACGCTCTAACCATTAGGCTACCCTGCCGAATGCTTTTCCAAAAGTCTTAAAGGAGTTCCCACATATGCTGAGCACTTGTTGTCTGCTTTTCCTTCACTCTGTGGTCCAACTCTTCCCAAACCATCTCAATTGGGTTGAGGTCGGTTGATTGTGGAGGCCAGGTCATCTGATGCAGCACTCCATCACTCTCCTTCTTGGTCAAATAGCCCATACACAGCCTGGAGGTGTGTTGGGTCATTGTCCTGTTGAAAAACAAATGATAGTCAAATTAAGCACAGACCAGATGGGATGGCGTATCGCTGCAGAATGCTGTGGTAGCCATGCTAGTTAAGTGCGCCTTGAATTCTAAATAAATCACTGACAGTGTCACCAGCAAATCACCCCCACATCATATCACCTCCTCCTCCTTGCTTCACGGTGGGAAATAAACATGCAGAGATCATCCGTTCACCCACACCACTTCCTCCTCCATGCTTCACGGTGGGAAATAAACATGCAGAGATCATCCGTTCACCCACACCACTTCCTCCTCCATGCTTCACAGTGGGAAATAAACATGCAGAGATCATCTGTTCACCCACACCGCATCTAACAAAGACACGGCGGTTGGGGGAAAAGAAAAAAAAATTGGACTCATCAGACCAAAGGACAGATTTCCACCGGTCTATTGCTCATGTTTCTTGGCCCAAGCAAGTCTCTTCTTATTATTGGTGTCCTTTAGTAGAGGATTCTTTGCAGCAATTTGACCATGAAGGCCTGATTCACGCAGTTTCCTCAGAACAGTTGATGTTGAGATTTGTGAAGCAAATTGCTGAGGCTGGAAACTCTAATGAACTTATCCTCTGCAGCAGAGGTAACTCTGGGTCTTCCATTCCTGTGGCGGTCCTCATGAGAGCAGGTTTCATCATAGCGCTTGATGTTTTTTGTGTCTGCACTTGAAGAAACTTTTAAAGTTCTTGAAATGTTCCTCCGCATTGACTTCATGTCTTGAAGCAATGACGGACTGTCATTTCTCTTTGCTTATTTGAGCTGTTAATATGGACTCGGTCTTTTACCAAATAGGGCTATCTTCTGTATACACCCCCTACCTTCTAACAACACATCTGATTGGCTCAAAGGCATTAAGATGGAAATAAATTCCACTATTTAACTTTTAACAAGGCACACCTGTTAATTGAAATGCATTCCAAGTGACTACCTCATGAAACTGGTTGAAAGAATGCCACGAGAGTGCAAAGCTGATATCAAGGCAAAGGGTGGCTACTTTGAAGAATCTCAAATATAAAATATATTTTGATTTGTTTAACACTTTTCTGGTTACTACATGATTCCATATGTGTTATTTAATAGTGTTGATGTCTTCACTATTATTCTACAATGTAGAACATTTTATAAAAAATAAACAAATAAAAAAACCTTTGAATAAGTAGCTGTGTCCAAACTTTTGACTGGTATTGTATGTTTGTTTCATCACAAAAACTGGAGAGCAACATCTGTCCTGTGAAGTCCACAAAGCAAATATTGCATGTAACAAACAGTTACATGACCTGGAACATGGTCCAACAAGTTAATGTTTTCGATAGTTTTACTGAACAACTACTGATTTAGAACCACTGAGTTACCGCAAGTCAGCACAAAGATGACGAGAGTATTGACACTGCTGTTACAGCACCATTTCAACTTAAACATTCACATCAAATCAACAAGGCTATATATGTTTAGTTTGAACTCCAATGCCATCCTCCTCTCTTACATGTTGGCAAAACAGTCAATGGCTCTGTCATACAGTACTCTTTACGTTGTTGTTTTCATAGGCTAGCAAGCATTCTAGCTAGGTAGCCTAACTTCCTCGCATGGGCAACAATGAGCCAGCTTAGTTAGCTAGTTAACTAGTTAGTTAATGTGAGCCTTCTAGGCTACATCTTGAACTTCAATTGCCTCAGGCCAGTGGTACAATATATTAATTCACGCCATCATAATCATTGGCCTGTAGAGAGAATTAAGTCAAAACCACAAGTCCAAATCCCCATCTCCATCCATGGCCTAGGAAAGGGATGATTTAGCAAGCTAGCTACAGCAGGACATCAAGTTGGCCAGAAACGAAAAATACTTTTTTCTTAGGATGTGATTTGATTGGTGTGAAGCCAAATCCAAAGTGACCTCATTTGTGGAGCGGGGGGGGGGGGGGGGGGGGGGGGGGGGGTTGCTGCACCAGGACATCCCCACAGTTGAGCTCAGCTTAATGCTGATTGGCTAATTATTTCATTTATTTGTATTTATCAAGGAAGGCCATTATGCTTGCTGGCATCAATCAGTCAAATGCTATGGCCGCCACACTTCTTACTGTTTTGTCCCAGACAGCGTCAGATACATGGACTACACAGAATGGCGCTGTTCCACTCGCTCAGAGATTCAGCCACTAGCCAATTGACAAAAAATGATGAAAACACAGAGAGAGACAAAAGATACGTTTAAATGTTTCTATTGGTCAAATATTTGGGGAAGCTTCCTTTGGTATCCATGACTACACATAGATGGTGGCTGGGATCTCTGCACTATAGGTCTAGACATGTGGGATGATGATGATGTTGATGATGTTGAGGATGATGACGATGATGATGATGAAGATGATGATGTTGTGCTAGTCTGTCTCTGTCTGTCTGTTGTCTGATTTGTAACCAATCCGAAGATGTTCTAGTCCTATCCCTGATGCATTATGGGGACTGTAGTACATTGCGGTATTATTCAAAAATACAGTGTACAGTCATAATAAACTAAAGAAAAAAGACAACATCGTATCAATATACGAGCCTTTGTTTGTTTGTAGTGTGCTGGATAGTGCATGCAGTACATGCCTGTAGCTGCTGAGAAACAACAAACATGTTATTATAATGACAGTCTCACAATAAAGATGATGCGTATCACGACAGTCAGGCCTCTGTGTTTTATTACTACAAATAGCGTTGTGTTTTTTTTTTAAGCTGTAGGATATACCATCACGTAAAGAAGAAGAAACAGATTCATGTTAATTAAAGTTACAGTGTAACGGCTCATGTTAATTAAAGTTACAATGTAACGGCTCATGTTAATTAAAGTTACAATGTAACGGCTCATGTTAATTAAAGTTACAATGTAACGGCTCATGTTAATTAAAGTTACAGTGTAACGGCTCATGTTAATTAAAGTTACAATGTAACGGCTCATGTTAATTAAAGTTACAGTGTAACGGCTCATGTTAATTAAAGTTACAGTGTAACGGCTCATGTTAATTAAAGTTACAATGTAACGGCTCATGTTAATTAGAGTTACAATGTAACGGCTCATCAACCATTTCATTGCCAATATATAAGAATAGAACACTGATCAGATTAGATAATAGTAGTATAGTTCTCCATGGAATCTAGAGCTAGGAGAAAATAAAGATTAAAAAAAGGTAATTAATGGATCATTAAAGGAGCCATAACAACGGGGTCAAAGACACGACAGCAGAAACAGATAGAGGGGAAAATACATGGGATGATAATTCCTTAGTACTGTAAAAACATGTCCAGTCATCTTCCTGCGAACACACACACACACATACACACACATACACACACACACACACACACACACACACACACACACACACACACACACACACACACACACACACACACACACACACATACACACATATACACACATATACACACACATACACACACACACATATACACACACATACACACACACACATATACACACACATACACACACATATACATACACACACACACATATACACACATACACACACACACACACACACACACACACACACACACACACACACACACACACACACACACACACACACACACACACACACACACACACACACACACACACACATACACTCACTCACACACACACACACACACACACACACACATACACACGCACACACACACACACACACACACACACACCAATGGACAGAAGGACTCACTATGGACCCTTATACATCTCTGGTCTAGATATACTAGTCAGCCAGCCAGCCAGCCAGGTGACTACAGGAGAATGGTAGGACCTCAGCCAAGCCGGGCAAAGATCAATCTTTCAGCTGATGTAAGAGAGGGACACAGTTCACACACACTCACACACACCAGTGAGACACTCAGCGACACTGCTTCTCCCTGAGGATCACTCCCTGGAGCCCGTCTGTGTGAGGGGAGACCTGAGCCTGAGACCAGAACACTGTGAGTAACCTACAATGTGATTACAAACTGATCCCAATATAATGTATGTTCTTTACAGTATCTAGAGCTATGTTTATTTGGCTGTGACCCCAGTGTATATTATTATTTAAAGTATATTTATAGATGGCTTTGGTGGAAAACCCCGCTTGGGTTTTAGCTCGATCAGAGATGACTTTAGAGATCAGAGATGACTTTAGAGATCAGAGATTACCTTAGAGATCAGAGATGACTTTAGAGATCAGAGATGACCTTAGAGATCAGAGATTACTTTAGAGATCAGAGATGACTTTAGAGATCAGAGATGACTTTAGAGATCAGAGATGACTTTAGAGATCAGAGATGACTTTAGAGATCAGAGATGACCTTAGAGATCAGAGATGACTTTAGAGATCAGAGATGACCTTAGAGATCGGAGATGACTTTAGAGATCAGAGATTACTTTAGAGAGCAAAGGTGACCTTAGAGATCAGAGATGACTTTAGAGATCAGAGATGACCTTAGAGATCAGAGATGACTTTAGAGATCACATAGATCAGAGATTACCTTAGAGATCAGAGATGACCTTAGAGATCAGAGATGACCTTATAGATCAGAGATGACTTTAGAGATCAGAGATTACCTTAGAGATCAGAGATGACTTTAGAGATCAAAGATGACCTTAGAGATCAGAGATGACCTTAGAGATCAGAGATGACCTTAGAGATCACATAGATCAGAGATGACCTTAGAGATCAGAGATTACCTTAGAGATCACATAGATCAGAGATGACCTTAGAGATCAGAGATGACTTTAGAGATCAGAGATGACCTTAGAGATCAGAGAGATCAGAGATGACCTTAGAGATCAGAGATGACCTTCGAGATCAGATATATCAGAGATGACCTTAGAAATCACAGAGATTAGATATGACCTTAGAGATCACAGAGATCAGAGATGACCTTAGACATCACAGAGATCGGAAATGACCTTAGAGATCACCGAGATCGGAGATGACCTTAGAGATCACAGAGATCAGAGATTACCTTAGAGGTCACAGAGATCAGAGATGACCTTAGAAATCACAGAGATTTTATATGGCCTTAGAGATCACAGAGATCAGCGATGAATTTAGAGATCACAGAGATCAGAGATGACCTTAGAGATCACAGAGATCAGAGATGAATTTAGAGATCACAGAGATCAGAGATGACCTTAGAGATCAGAGATGAATTTAGAGATCACAGATCTCATTCTATATCTTCTATGTATGTGAAAGGACCACTGAGAAACAGGGAAGCAGGTACAGGGTGCTTGGTAATGTCAATTGCTGAGTCATTTATTCATTTCCAGCTCTGGTAGATAATCTAATAACATAAAGCTATAACAGGACGTTGGCCTGGATGACAGAATCCCAAACCTTCAGTACTCTATGGTGAGGGACGGAGATGGCCAAGATTCAGTACTCTATGGTGAGGGACGGAGATGGCCAAGATTCAGTACTCTATGGTGAGGGACGGAGATGGCCAAAACTTCAGTACTTTATGGTGAGGGACGGAGATGGCCAAGATTCAGTACTCTATGGTGAGGGACGGAGATGGCCAAGATTCAGTACTCTATGGTGAGGGACGTAGATGGCCAAGATTCAGTACTCTATGGTGAGGGACGGAGATGGCCAAGATTCAGTACTCTATGGTGAGGGACAGAGATGGCCAAGATTCAGTACTCTATGGTGAGGGACGGAGATGGCCAAGGTTTTAGCGGTACGATTTGCTACAATCTGATGGTAGTTTGAGTTCAACCAGAGAAGGGCATTGACTTGACTCAACTGGGCATTGACTCGACTCGACTCAACTGGGCATTGACTTGACTCAACTCAACTGGGCATTGACTTGACTCAACTCAACTGGGCATGGACTTGACTCAACTCAACTGGGCATTGACTTGACTCAACTCAACTGGGCATTGACTTGACTCAACTCAACTGGGCATTGACTTGACTCAACTCAACTGGGCATTGACTTGACTCAACTCAACTGGGCATTGACTCAACAAGCACAGAATATTCAGAGAGTTAAACACTCCTCTTCATTTAATTTCCACATGACCATAAGCAAGTTTCATTGCTGTCTTCTACTTCACACTATATTCAATCCGCATAGCAGAAGTTCAGTTTTACAGCGAGATTGACATTTAAAAGGCAATGTTCCCGCTTTAGCGGAGCCCACCTTCACGGTAAACACTGCTTATGTTGGCACAACTGTAAATTACCTTCACGGTAAACGCTGCTTATGTTGGCACAACTGTAAATTACCTTCACGGTAAACGCTGCTTATGTTGGCACAACTGTAAATTACCTTCACGGTAAACACTGCTTATGTTGGCACAACTGTAAATTACCTTCACGTTTTTATCGCGGAATGTGTAACACTTCAGCGATACAGACTGAATAGAACCCTTGGACTCTAACGTCTTCGACTTTTACAATGATACAGTACCAGCAAATTCTGTCATTAGTTCAAAATGAAAGAACAGCCTCTACTCACATGAAAATAATCATTGCGTAAATGAGAGAGAGAGACATTGGGAATGAGGGAGGGAGGGAGGGAGGGAGGGAGGGAGGGAGGGAGGGAGAGAGAGGGAATGAGAGAAGGAAAACAGGAAACACACAAGAGATGATAACCTCTAGTAAACTCTGACACTGATCAAACACTACAGATAAACAAACGTGTGCTACTACTTGTCAGGGTAATGCGGCTTGTTTTTGTCCCGTGGGCCGTTGGGGTGACATTGGACAGGTTGTTCACCATCTCTCTCTTCCAATCCTGTCGTCAGCGTATCTTTAGACAGAGCTCATGTGCTATTTACAAATCAAACCCTTCCAAGAACATACCGTACAGGGAGTTAACGGGTCAACAGAAATGGAAGGATAAGGAACGATGAGGTTACTGTTGGTCAGGACAACATATCTTTCCCCCGATAGTGACAGAAACAGAGAGATAGAGTGTAGTGGCTTCCTTTCCTCTTTACCACAGCCACTGCCCAAGCCTGAAGCGGGGGTTGTTTGGTACGCATACAGTCCACACTCAAGGTTTCCAAACGGCCAAACATTCAATGACATCCAGGGATATGGCGCAACAAAAATGTTTATTCTTCTTATATCTAACAAATAAATGATTCTCCAATCAACTTAAAGCATAGAATACTTGATATGGAAGATACATATTATGACCTGTCTGTATGTCTGTATGTCTGTATGTCTGTATGTCTGTATGTCTGTATGTCTGTATGTCTGTATGTCTGTATGTCTGTATGTCTGTATGTCTGTATGTCTGTATGTCTGTATGGTCAAAAAACTATACCGCTCCCGCATCTAGCAAGGACTTCCTCTCCCGAAGGCCCAACTTCCTGCCTTTATCCTAACACACTTACCACAATACAATGAATAGGCAAGAGGGGGGGGGGGGGGGGGGGCAAAAACTGAGTTACACTAACAAATGAATATATCTCAATCAGGTAAATATACATCATAAAGGTACGTACCTAATATTTCATCATTTACATAAATATTTAATATATTTACACAAATATACATGGAGCTCCATATGTTCAGTCTTTTATACAAATATGTCCAAATCGGCTCTAACACAGAGAGTGAAACTGAGGTTACTATTGGCCATGGCAGACCCTCTTTATCTTTCTCCCCTACTGTCCTGCAGAGGCTGATCACCATATCTTAAGACAGAGCTCAACTATGTACAAGTCCAGTCCCCCATAAAGATAGTACAGACAGTACAGGGAGTCAATGGAAAGGGATGAGGAGCACGATCCCTCTGAAAAAAAAAAACTCTGAATCTGTCCTCTACCATCTCCCTATGGGTCCGCAGAGTTACTGCAGGGGGTCTGCAATTTTTTTTGGGGGGGGGAAATATTAGTTTGGGATTTTTTGATGTGAAAAATATATTATTTTATGAATATCACTAGCTACAACAGAATAGCATTGTGGAAGCACTTTTTATGTCTCTGCGTCCAGTATGAAGGAAGTTAGAGGCAGTGTCGTGACGTTGTATTAGTTCATGTGACGACTGTTGTTCATCGAATGGTTAAAGTTTCTAATTGCGTGATTAACTGAATCACGCAATTATTAACTCATTAACCTGTTAACCAATTATTAACTCATTAACCTGTTAACTCATTAACCTGTTAACCAATTATTAACTCATTAACCTGTTAACTCATTAACCTGTTAACCAATTATTAACTCATTAACCTGTTAACTCATTAACCTGTTAACCAATTATTAACTCATTAACCTGTTAACTCATTAACCTGTTAACCAATTATTAACTCATTAACCTGTTAACTCATTAACCTGTTAACCAATTATTAACTCATTAACCTGTTAACTCATTAACCTGTTAACTCATTAACCTGGGGCACCATGGGAAAACTAGTTTTTATTGAGTTTCTATTTCCCAAATTAACTCAAAGAATATCAGAATATCGATTTCACAACAGCCGCTAATTAATCAGTTACCTCTACAATCTCGTTCTGAACGTCGTACAGCCCGTGAATCTGCACGGACCCGGGTCTCACCAATGAGTTCGTACCACACCAATCTTAGTTGAATATGTATTTACTAAAAAGCTAAAATGATGATAAAAGATACACATAGACAAAACACATTATAGGCTTTTGATTAGAACGGGCCAACACACTATGACGCGTGTTATCCACAATGAGGATTTCAAAAGAGAGAGAAAAACAGAAAGTACACAAGAGATATATACATTTTGGGTGAATTTGTCAGCTATGCTATTCTATCCCTTTCCCCAAACTGCCACTCTTATGGGTCAGAATATAATGATGTAATTACGTGGGGATGATCTCAGAGGATTCTCTCGCCTTCAGCTGTTCGACGACGCGCTACTCCGGCGCACCTCTCTGGTCGTCCTCCCGATGTCCTTTTGCCTTAGGAGTCTGTTCCCTCACCCTTTGCTCTGGAAGGGGTCTTCTGAGGACAGACAGCTCTGTGGCTCAGAGCTCACAGCATAGGAATGAAACACTTTAGATACCACAATTCGATGGGAGATGGAGGCTAGGTGGTTCGACTTGAATTCACCCGCTTAGACACAGCTACTCATCCGTATCTTGGGTAGAAAAGGATTTCTTTGTACTCAAACTTGCGTTGCGTTCTGGGTTCGTTGACTTTTTAGACCTTGCTGCAGCTGGGGTCACGTAGTCCTCCTGTAAATTCTATACTCACAGGTTTTATACCCTTGGGTCAGAAGTGGGCGTAACCGCCTTTAGGGCAATTCTCTGGGCGTACCAAGTTAATAATGAGGCAAGGTCTAGATTTTATTCAAATCCAATTTTAGACAACTAATTTAACATTTAATCTTCCCCAAAACGTTCTCTTTGATTTGGATATTTCCCATACAACGTACAATGTATAAACATCAAACATATACTAGGAAAACTCTTCACATTACAATGTTTTCGTAATAACATCATCTATTAACTTTGAATAACAAAACAAAAATGACATACATTTTCATATTCCATCTATCGTCATGACCACCATTGTGGCTGACGGAAACCATTGTTCCAAAGTCTCTTTATTTCATGTTTAATGTTCTGAGGCTGGTTCTCCATAGTAACAGGACAAAGGAATTTATCTGCGGCCTGAGATTTACCAGGGGCGTGAGGGGTCATAAAACTCCTCTGTTGGGGTTGAGAGATAATCTGTAGGGTTTTATCTCCTGTAATCTGACCTGATCAGGACAGTCATGACAGTAGTTTCAGGAGCCAATACTTAATAGCGTTAGCTGTTCCTGTTCATCTGACTCTGGGGAAGTAGATAAATGGCTTCATTGCCAACATGTATTTTTTCCCTCTTCTTGGCGCACCCATCCCGGTAGCGGGATCATTTTAGTCAACATCCGCTGAATTGCAGAGCGCCAAATTCGAATTAAATTACTAAAAATATTTAATTTTCATGAAATCACAATGAAATCACAAATCACAAGTGCAACAGCTTAGCTTGTTGTTAATCCACCTGGCGTGTCAGATTTCAAAAAAGCTTTACAGCAAAAGCTATCCAAGCGTTTATGTTAGGACATCTCTCTCAGCAGACAAAACATTACACACAGCTAGCAGCAAAGTAGATTGGTCCCAAAAGCCAGAAAAACAATAAAATGAATCGCTTACCTTTGATGATCTTTGGATGTTTGCACTGACGAGACTCCCAGTTACACAATAAATGTTCCTTTTGTTCCATAAAGATTATTTTTATATACAAAATACCTCCATTTGGTTGGCGTGTTTTGTTCAGAAATCCAAAGGCTCGAGCGGTCACGACGGGGCAGTTGAAAATTCCAAAGGGCATCCATAAAGTACGTAGAAACATGTCAAACGTTTTTTATAATCAATCCTCAGGTTGTTTTTACAATAAATAATCTATAATATTTCAACCGGACCGTAGCTTTTTCAATAGGAGAGAGAGAGAAAATGCTGTTGCGCATGCAAAACTCTGCTGGCACCCAGCCATCCACTGACGCAATGTGTCTTTCTCGCAAATTTTTCAGAATAAAAGCCTGAAACTATGTCTAAACTACTGTTGACACCATGTGGAAGCCATAGAGAAAATAACCTGGTTGATATCCCTTTAAATGGAGGGAAGGCATGCAATGGAACAGGAACATTTGTTTCTCTTAGGCGCTTCCTTGTTGGATTTTCCTCAGGTTTTCGCCTGCAATATCAGTTCTGTTATACTCACAGACGATATTTTGACAGTTTTGGAAACTTTAGAGTGTTGTCTATCCTAGTCTGACAATTATATGCATATTCTAGATTTTGGGCCTGAGAAATAGGCCATTTCATTTGGGTACGTTTTTCATCCAAACATCAAAATACTGCCCCCTACACTCAACAGGTTTTAACATGGAGGAAATTCATTGGGGCTAATTACAGGGCCGTCTAAAGGTTGTTTTTGTGATGGAAGGACAGCTTCAGTGTCAACTTACGATCAACACCAGATAGAAAGCATACAGAAAGGATATTGAACTATATATATATATATATATATATATATATATATATATATATACTGTATATGTTTTAATAATATTGAACTATATATATATATATATATACTGTATATGTTTTAATAGTATTGAACTATATATATATATATATATATATATATATATATATATATATATATATATATATATATATATATATATATATATATATATATATATACTGTATATGTTTTAATAGTATTGAACTATATATATATATATATATACTGTATATGTTTTAATAGTATTGAACTATATATATATATATATATATATATATATACTGTATATGTTTTAATAGTATTGAACTATATATATACTGTATATGTTTTAATAGTATTGAACTATATATATATATATATATATATACTGTATATGTTTTAATAGTATTGAACTATATATATATATATATATACTGTATATGTTTTAATAGTATTGAACTATATATATATATATATATATACTGTATATGTTTTAATAGTATTGAACTATATATATATATATATATATAC
>NC_143038.1:70245000-70312500 GCF_057628025.1 Oncorhynchus mykiss
TATATATATACTGTATATGTTTTAATAGTATTGAACTATATATATATATATATATATATACTGTATATGTTTTAATAGTATTGAACTATATATATATATATATATATATACTGTATATGTTTTAATAGTATTGAACTATATATATATATATATATATACTGTATATGTTTTAATAGTATTGAACTATATATATATATATATATATATATACTGTATATGTTTTAATAGTATTGAACTATATATATATATATATACTGTATATGTTTTAATAGTATTGAACTATATATATATATATATATATACTGTATATGTTTTAATAGTATTGAACTATATATATATATATATATATACTGTATATGTTTTAATAGTATTGAACTATATATATATATATATATATATACTGTATATGTTTTAATAGTATTGAACTATATATATATATATATATACTGTATATGTTTTAATAGTATTGAACTATATATATATATATATATACTGTATATGTTTTAATAGTATTGAACTATATATATATATATATACTGTATATGTTTTAATAGTATTGAACTATATATATATATATATATACTGTATATGTTTTAATAGTATTGAACTATATATATACTGTATATGTTTTAATAGTATTGAACTATATATATATATATATATACTGTATATGTTTTAATAGTATTGAACTATATATATATATATATATATACTGTATATGTTTTAATAGTATTGAACTATATATATATATATATATATATACTGTATATGTTTTAATAGTATTGAACTATATATATATATATACTGTATATGTTTTAATAGTATTGAACTATATATATATATATACTGTATATGTTTTAATAGTATTGAACTATATATATATATATACTGTATATGTTTTAATAGTATTGAACTATATATATATATATATACTGTATATGTTTTAATAGTATTGAACTATATATATACTGTATATGTTTTAATAGTATTGAACTATATATATATATATATACTGTATATGTTTTAATAGTATTGAACTATATATATATATATATACTGTATATGTTTTAATAGTATTGAACTATATATATATATATATACTGTATATGTTTTAATAGTATTGAACTATATATATATATATATATATATACTGTATATGTTTTAATAGTATTGAACTATATATATATATATATACTGTATATGTTTTAATAGTATTGAACTATATATATATATATATATATACTGTATATGTTTTAATAGTATTGAACTATATATATACTGTATATGTTTTAATAGTATTGAACTATATATATATATATATACTGTATATGTTTTAATAGTATTGAACTATATATATATATATATATATATATACTGTATATGTTTTAATAGTATTGAACTATATATATATATATATACTGTATATGTTTTAATAGTATTGAACTATATATATACTGTATATGTTTTAATAGTATTGAACTATATATATATATATATATATATATACTGTATATGTTTTAATAGTATTGAACTATATATATATATATATATATACTGTATATGTTTTAATAGTATTGAACTATATATATATATATATATATACTGTATATGTTTTAATAGTATTGAACTATATATATACTGTATATGTTTTAATAGTATTGAACTATATATATATATATATATATATACTGTATATGTTTTAATAGTATTGAACTATATATATATATATATATATACTGTATATGTTTTAATAGTATTGAACTATATATATACTGTATATGTTTTAATAGTATTGAACTATATATATATATATATATATATATACTGTATATGTTTTAATAGTATTGAACTATATATATATATATATATACTGTATATGTTTTAATAGTATTGAACTATATATATATATATATATACTGTATATGTTTTAATAGTATTGAACTATATATATACTGTATATGTTTTAATAGTATTGAACTATATATATATATATATATACTGTATATGTTTTAATAGTATTGAACTATATATATATATATATACTGTATATGTTTTAATAGTATTGAACTATATATATATATATATATATACTGTATATGTTTTAATAGTATTGAACTATATATATATATATACTGTATATGTTTTAATAGTATTGAACTATATATATATATATACTGTATATGTTTTAATAGTATTGAACTATATATATATATATATACTGTATATGTTTTAATAGTATTGAACTATATATATATATATATACTGTATATGTTTTAATAGTATTGAACTATATATATACTGTATATGTTTTAATAGTATTGAACTATATATATATATATATACTGTATATGTTTTAATAGTATTGAACTATATATATATATATATACTGTATATGTTTTAATAGTATTGAACTATATATATATATATATACTGTATATGTTTTAATAGTATTGAACTATATATATATATATATATATACTGTATATGTTTTAATAGTATTGAACTATATATATATATATATACTGTATATGTTTTAATAGTATTGAACTATATATATATATATATATATACTGTATATGTTTTAATAGTATTGAACTATATATATACTGTATATGTTTTAATAGTATTGAACTATATATATATATATATACTGTATATGTTTTAATAGTATTGAACTATATATATATATATATATATACTGTATATGTTTTAATAGTATTGAACTATATATATATATATATATATACTGTATATGTTTTAATAGTATTGAACTATATATATACTGTATATGTTTTAATAGTATTGAACTATATATATATATATATATATACTGTATATGTTTTAATAGTATTGAACTATATATATATATATATATATACTGTATATGTTTTAATAGTATTGAACTATATATATATATATATATATACTGTATATGTTTTAATAGTATTGAACTATATATATACTGTATATGTTTTAATAGTATTGAACTATATATATATATATATATATACTGTATATGTTTTAATAGTATTGAACTATATATATATATATATATATACTGTATATGTTTTAATAGTATTGAACTATATATATACTGTATATGTTTTAATAGTATTGAACTATATATATATATATATATATACTGTATATGTTTTAATAGTATTGAACTATATATATATATATATATATACTGTATATGTTTTAATAGTATTGAACTATATATATATATATATATATACTGTATATGTTTTAATAGTATTGAACTATATATATATATATATATACTGTATATGTTTTAATAGTATTGAACTATATATATATATATATATATATACTGTATATGTTTTAATAGTATTGAACTATATATATATATATATATATACTGTATATGTTTTAATAGTATTGAACTATATATATACTGTATATGTTTTAATAGTATTGAACTATATATATATATATATATACTGTATATGTTTTAATAGTATTGAACTATATATATATATATATATACTGTATATGTTTTAATAGTATTGAACTATATATATATATATACTGTATATGTTTTAATAGTATTGAACTATATATATATACTGTATATGTTTTAATAGTATTGAACTATATATATATATATACTGTATATGTTTTAATAGTATTGAACTATATATATATACTGTATATGTTTTAATAGTATTGAACTATATATATATACTGTATATGTTTTAATAGTATTGAACTATATATATATACTGTATATGTTTTAATAGTATTGAACTATATATATATACTGTATATGTTTTAATAGTATTGAACTATATATATATATATATATACTGTATATGTTTTAATAGTATTGAACTATATATATATATATACTGTATATGTTTTAATAGTATTGAACTATATATATATATATACTGTATATGTTTTAATAGTATTGAACTATATATATATATATACTGTATATGTTTTAATAGTATTGAACTATATATATATACTGTATATGTTTTAATAGTATTGAACTATATATATATACTGTATATGTTTTAATAGTATTGAACTATATATATATACTGTATATGTTTTAATAGTATTGAACTATATATATATACTGTATATGTTTTAATAGTATTGAACTATATATATATATATATATACTGTATATGTTTTAATAGTATTGAACTATATATATATATATACTGTATATGTTTTAATAGTATTGAACTATATATATATATATACTGTATATGTTTTAATAGTATTGAACTATATATATATATATACTGTATATGTTTTAATAGTATTGAACTATATATATATATATACTGTATATGTTTTAATAGTATTGAACTATATATATATATATACTGTATATGTTTTAATAGTATTGAACTATATATATACTGTATATGTTTAATAATACCATCTTTGAGAAATAACTGTCAAAGAAAAGCTGGACCGCTAAAAAAAATTGCAAAAGAAAAAATAAATTGCCGTTCAGAGCACATTAGCTTTAAAACTACAAAATTGTCTCTCCTCTCCATGCCAAATAAGGCCCCCCACCCCACCCCACCCCCTACAAAAATGTGCAGCTCAATGGAAAAATGTGTAGAATAGCATTACAACAGCTAAATTAATCCAGTTGCTAAGATACCTTTATAGGTAAAAGGCTATATTAGAGTTGACACTTCCCCTTACAACGAACAGTGGGGGAGGTCGAAATAATTAAACTGTCTACAAAATCTATTCATTTTAAAATGTTGATTACTACAGTACAGAACTGCTAGATATAGGATCCCAAAGGACGTTTCCCTATATCTTTATAAGACAGCCATCTTCTCTTTCTGGTTATTTATGCTTTAGATAAGGGTTTTTCACTTTTTATTTTCACAAGATTCGGGGGCTACAAATACAAGTGTGTCTATATTTGTGTAATACACTTCAAAAGCTATAGGATATTATAGTCAATGGGTTGGGTCTGTAACAGGTGCAGGTTTTCATCCAGACAAGTGTTCGATTCTAATCGGTTTCTCCTTCAGGTTCCTCCAGCAGGGCAATACCTATACAGAACCCATCCCTGCGTCTTGACCCGGAGGTGCCATGGCAACAGACAGCAACAGACTTGGAGACACCACGGCCACAGAGACGGCCACCAGATTGGTGCACCGAAACATTAACAACCCCAACGCTGTGGAGACCGACAGCTCTATCTCCAGTGGAGAGGTCACTAACCATGGTGAGCAGTTAGTCAACAACAGAGGCAACACACTATCCTCCATATCATCATCATCATCGTCATCATCACAGATTGGTCACATCCTGTATGTAATAGATATTACAGTAGGCTAGCTACCACAACTGTTCATTTCTGTGTGCAGTGGAGAAGCACGCTGAGGATCTGATACAGTGGAAGAGGCATGTGGAGGTCGGTACACTGATGTCTCTATTGTACCTAGATGCCACTTATCAAGCAAAGTAAAGGACTCTGTTTATATGTGCCAACCTGCCACTCTTTCAACCTATGCTGTGTGTGTGTGTGTGTGTGTGTGTGTGTGTGTGTGTGTGTGTGTGTGTGTGTGTGTGTGTGTGTGTGTGTGTGTGTGTGTGTGTGTGTGTGTGTGTGTGTGTGCGTGTGTGTGTGTGTGTGTGTGTGTGTGTGTGTGTGTGTGTGTGTCCTGTGCAGCGAGTAAAGAGTAAGGTGCTGGACCAGATTCAGGGGCATCTTAGCGACCTGCTAGACAAGGCCCTGACTGAATCTGTCCAGACATTTACGCAGAATGAGAACCATGGCAACAACCACGTCAACCATGTCAACAACAACCATGTCACCAGAGACGGGACAGTCACCACCACTAACAACAACGAAAACTCACACAGGTTAGGACAGTTTTGATAATGCTGTACTGTACTGTACTACACTAGACTACATTACACTGTACTATACTGTACTATACTGTACTATACCATACTGTATGGATGACAACACACAGTTTAGGATCTATGTGTGATGTTGGGCCCAGTTTCTCCTGGTCAACTCCCTGCTATGTCCATGAAGGTCCCTGTAGATGTTTGTATGAAAGTGACTGTAGAGGTTGATCTTCTCATGTTGATTTCATCTTCTTTATTCATTTCAGAACCCACACGGAAAAGGATGGAAAAGTATTTATGGACAGACGCTCCATTCTAGAGTTAGTTCATTTTATTTAAACAGACGCTCCATTCTAGAGTTAGTTCATTTCATTTATACAGACGCTCCATTCTAGAGTTAGTTCATTTTATTTAAACAGACGCTCCATTCTAGAGTTAGTTCATTTTATTTAACAGACGCTCCATTCTAGAGTTAGTTCATTTTATTCTGTTATTAGTGGCCTTAAACTGAACCTGATCCATTAGATATATTTTAATGTAGGTACATCATGTATTTACATGTGAATCCTCTTGACCTTGTCATTGTGAATTAGTTTATTGTACCTCTAGTTTAAGTTTACCTAGAGTGTGTACTCCAGGCAAGCTTATCTATGATGCAACAGCATTATATGATGGGATTCATCTCAAACAAACAAACAAACAAACAAACAAACACAGGACACTAGACATGAACTTAATGTTTTGTACACTTTCCACTAGAGAGAATGTACTGTCCACATGGCACAATATTGTGCTATCATGTAACACCATTGTATCAATCAATTGTGTCGTATGGACAGTACATTGTCTCTACTGGGCAAAACATTCATTTCATGTCTAGTGTCCTGTGTTTGAGATGAATCCCGTCAGAATAATGTAACACTGTATATGATAGTGAGATGAATCCCGTCAGAATAATGTAATACTGTATATGATAGTTAGATGAATCCTGTGTGTTCCTCCACAGTGATCTGTTTGAGATCAACCACATTCGGACCATCTACCACATGTTCATCTCAGTGCTCTTCCTCTTCATCATCAGTACACTGGCTGTGGACTACATCGACCAGGGCAGGTGTGTGTGTGTGTGTGTGTGTGGGTGTGTGGGTGCGTGCGTGCGTACGGAAATGACGTCACGCTGCTTGCTTAGCGAGTTGCGCTTTCTCCTGATTCGGCTCACAGCGAGGCTCAAACACAGGACCGCTGCCTTGCTAGCACACGTGAACGCACTCCCGAAGCGTCTTACCAGTCGCGTCACGCAAAAACCTAGCTATTCGTTGATGCAATCGGGGACACATCAGGCTAAGGAGTAAGTTTCAAATATCAAATCAAATCAAATCTAACTGTATTTATCACATGCGCCAAATACAACAAATACACTTACAGTGAAGTGTATACTTAAGAGCCCTTTAACCAACAATGCAGTTCAAGAAAGAGTTAAGAAAATATTTACCAAAGAACCTAAAATCAAAAATAATAAAAAGTAACACAATAAAATAACAATAACGAGGCTATATACAGGGGATACCGGTACCGAGTCAATGTGCAGCTGTTGGAGTTGTGTTTGGCCACGCAGTCGTGGGTGAACAGAGAGTATAGGAGGGGACTAAACACGCAACCCTGAGGTGCCCCAGTGTTGAAAATCATTGTGGCAGACGTGTTGTTGCCTACCCTTACCACCTGGGGGTGGCCCATCAGGAAGTCCAGGATCCAGTTGCAGAGGGAGGTGTTTAGTCCCAGGGTCCTTAGCATAGTGATGAGCATGCCCCAGCACTATGGTGTTGAACGCTGAGCTGTAGTCAATGACCTGCTTTCTCACATAGGTGTTTCTTTTGTCTAGGTGGGAAAGGGCAGTTTGGAGTGCGATTGCGATTGTGGATCTGTTGGGGCTGTTTGCAAATTGGAGTTGGTCTAGGGTATTTGGGATGATTCTGTCTCCCTTCATCCATCCTCCTGCCCTATTTCTCTGTCTCCCTTCATTCTCCTCCTCCTCCTCTCTTCCTCTGCCTCCCTTCATCCTCCTCTCTTCCTCTGTCTCCCTTCATTCTTCTCCTCCTCTCATCTTCTGTCTCCCTTCATCCTTCTATCTTCCTCTGTCTCCCTTCATTCTCCTCCTCCTCCTCTCTTCCTCTGCCTCCCTTCATCCTTCTATCTTCCTCTGTCTCCCTTCATTCTCCTCCTGTTCCTCCTCTCATCTTCTGTCTCCCTTCATCCTTCTATCTTCCTCTGTCTCCCTTCATTCTCATCCTCCACCTCTCTTCCTCTGTCTCCCTTCATCCTTCTATCTTCCTCTGTCTCCCTTCATCCATCCTCCTGCCCTATTTCTCTGTCTCCTTTCATTCTCCTCCTCCTCTCCTCCTCTGTCTCCCTTCATCCTTCTATCTTCCTCTGTCTCCCTTCATTCTCCTCCTCCTCCTCTCATCTTCTGTCTCCCTTCATCCTCCTCTCTTCCTCTCTCCCTTCATCCATCCTTCTATCTTCCTCTGTCTCCCTTCATCCATCCTCCTGCCCTATTTCTCTGTCTCCCTTCATTCTCCTCCTCCTCTCTTCCTCTGTCTCCCTTCATCCATCCTTCTATCTTCCTCTGCCTCCCTTCATCCTTCTATCATCCTCTGTCTCCCTTCATTCTCCTCCTCCTCCTCTCATCTTCTGCCTCCCTTCATCCTTCTATCTTCCTCTGTCTCCCTTCATGCCACCTCACCACCTGCCTGCCATGACGGTTCCATTCTACCTTCAGGAAGTTTCTGCTCTTTATAACCCAAGGAAACTCTGACACATCGCTCACACTTTTAGCGTTACTTTTCAAGAATGGTAAAGGCGTCCGCACACACAGGTTAGGTTTGCTCCTAGAAGAACTCGTCTAGGTCGAAGCGACCGTCTGTGATCGCATACTCCCTAAAGACCTTTGCTCTGAAACACAGCAATATTACTGATGTTTGTCCCTCTTGAGCCACTGTAGCGACATAGTAGCCAGAAACACTTCCTCAAAATAGTCTGAATTGATAATCTAAGATAAATCAAGAAATCTGTCAATAGTTGTTTACGTCTTTTCACCGAGGAGGTCTTAATCTGGCAATTTTATATCTAACTAAGATGTTTGGTGTAGTATATCTCAAGTTTTTTTTTTTAAACATAAAAAACTTAGCATCTCTTGTGGAATGACAACAAACACTTAATGTTCCCACTCCTACTAGGAGTAGTACTGTTGACCAATCACAGACACAGGTTTAGACTGGGAAGCATACAATAAGCTTCGGACTTTACTAAGGTTTTTGAAGAGTCCATTCTGTTACAATTCAATATATTCTATTCAATTCTATCCCCAGACTGGTGCTGGAGTTTGACCTGTTGTCCTATGCCTTTGGGAAGCTACATATAGTAGGTTTGGCCTGGCTGTTGATGTTCAGCTACACGTTGGCCGTGCCCTACTATGCCCTGGCTCTCTGGGGGACTCTCTACCATCGCAGCCCGGTACAGGGGGTACTGTCGGTGGGTGCTGGGCTGGTGCTCTCCGCCTTGCAGGCCGCTGTACTGGGGGTTCTCCCTATATACGTGGTCTTTCACTACCAGCTGCCTCCAGCCTCACGATTCATCATCATATTGGAACAGGTATGGACAACATTGTATAGTAAAGTCAACACCATGAAATTTGGAATTACTAGAAGACGTATGGATGGATGTGTGTACCTACAGTGGTGTGTGGTGGAGATCTGTCTGATAGTGGTGTGTGGTGGAGATCTGTCTGATAGTGGTGTGTGGTGGAGATCTGTCTGATAGTGGAAAGTTGAGTAATTAAGTAAAGACAGTGATGAATATAGACATGAGCATCAACAGCATCTCATATTATACGAGTAAAAGTAGAGAACTGATCCTGATTGGACAGTGTCCCATCTCTGATTGTTGTGACAGTGTTTATATTCATCCTGATTGGACAGTGTCCCATCTCTGCTTGTTGTGACAGTGTTTATATTCATCCTGATTGGACAGTGTCCCATCTCTGCTTGTTGTGGCAGTGTTTATATTCATCCTGATTGGACAGTGTCCCATCTCTGCTTGTTGTGGCAGTGTTTATATTCATCCTGATTGGACAGTGTCCCATCTCTGCTTGTTGTGACAGTGTTTATATTCATCCTGATTGGACAGTGTCCCATCTCTTCTTGTTGTGACAGTGTTTATATTCATCCTGATTGGACAGTGTCCCATCTCTGCTTGTTGTGGCAGTGTTTATATTCATCCTGATTGGACAGTGTCCCATCTCTGCTTGTTGTGGCAGTGTTTGTATTTAACTGGGTTGGACTCATCCTATCTCTGCCCTGCTCCTCTTATCTTCACACTGATATTGTCAATAAAGAAAGGTTGATTTAATAAATCAGCTGGATGACTAGCTTGGTCATTTGTTATCTTTTTTTATTGAGTACTTTTTAGAATTGGCAGGAGAACATATGAGACTTTGGATGCAGTAACCAAACCTGGGTTCAAACACTATTTGAAATCATTTCAAATAATTTAGCTGAACTTGATTGAGATTAGAATAGTGACAAAAGATCAGCCCTGTCCATCTGGCTCTCCAGGCAGGCTAAAGAAAAGGTGTCGTGGGATAATCAGAATTTGTTGGTAACATATGTAAGATGTTTTATATTTATCAAATGGGTGTAAGTTAATTCTCATCAGAATGGTATTTTTGTGTAATTCTGTGGTGAGGTTGCAGTTATCTGTTCTATGTCAAAACTAAGTTGCCTGGGCCGCTGAGAGGGGAGAGGTCAAAGTGTCATCATGTGTAAACATCTTTTACTCCCTACCTTTTCTAGTGGGGAAAGAAGGGTTGCAGTGTTGTTTCTATCTTAAACTATAGCCTCACCCTCCTCTCCGTGAGTTTGTCCAGGAGTTTGTATTTAGAGTGGGTTGTATATAAATGACAATTTGATATATGCCTGTTGATATGGAGGATTTGGTTTATGGTTTCACGGGTTTAGGAAAGGAGACAAAGCTGAACGATGAGTTATGTCTATGCTGTCTGACTATGTGTGTCTTTGCTATTAAAGGAACTCAGTTGCATTGTAAGGGGGCTCTCAGAGAATTCATGGTTAGACACTGAATCGATCTGAGAGTCACAGGGTTGTGATAGAGCTCATATAATTAAAGATGGACTTTGATAACTAACTCTGACTTGTGTGTGTGGTTTGCTCCCATGATTTGGTAAATAGAGGAAATTTCCACAACAAAGGCTAAAAGTATTTGAAAGATTTCAAAAACTATTTGAACCCAGGTCTGGCAATAACTCTCACAAGGACAATTCTATTCCAATCCCTGGATTCATCTAAGGTGTGGATGTCAATGTAACAAGTTGCAGTCATTTATTGTTCATGATTGATTTGTTTTATTGCCTTAGCTGGCTCCATTTGCCTGGTATAACGTTTGCATGTTGTCTGCTGTTCAGATCCGTTTCCTGATGAAAAGCTACTCTTTCATCCGAGAGAATGTCCCAGTCATCCTAAAACACAAGACAAAGGAAGGTAACGACAAGGATAATGTAATGTAATATAAAATAGTGAATGTAATGACACAGAAACTACCACCCAATGATGATTGCATTTATATTGGAGTCATTCAGTGCATTCAACTGACCATGATGAGTCATATTGTCAATACAGTGTCAGAACCTCAGAACCTTGTCTATTATAGAGGTGACATATAGAACCTCAGAACCTTGTCTAAAGTGTTTATAGAGCTGACATATAGAACCTCAGAACCTTGTCCAAGGTGTTTATAGAGGTGACATATAGAACCTTGTCTAAAGTGTTTATAGAGGTGACATAAAAAACCTCAGAACCTTGTCCAAGGTGTTTATAGAGGTGACATATAGAACCTTGTCTAAAGTGTTTATAGAGGTGACATATAGAACCTCAGAACCTTGTCTAAAGTGTTTATAGAGCTGACATATAGAACCTCAGAACCTTGTCTAACGTGTTTATAGAGCTGACATATAGAACCTCAGAACCTTGTCTAAAGTGTTTATAGAGCTGACATATAGAACCTCAGAACCTTGTCTAAAGTGTTTATAGAGCTGACAAATAGAACCTCAGAACCTTGTCTAAAGTGTTTATAGAGCTGACATATAGAACCTCAGAACCTTGTCTAAAGAGTTTATAGACCTGACATATAGAACATCAGAACCTTGTCTAACGTGTTTATAGAGGTGACATATAGAACATCAGAACCTTGTCTAAAGTGTTTATAGAGCTGACATATTGAACCTCAGAACCTTGTCTAAGGTGTTTATAGAGCTGACATATAGAACCTTGTCTAACGTGTTTATAGAGCTGACATATAGAACATCAGAACCTTGTCTAACGTGTTTATAGAGCTGACATATAGAACATCAGAACCTTGTCTAACGTGTTTATAGAGGTGACATATAGAACATCAGAACCTTGTCTAACGTGTTTATAGAGCTGACATAGAACCTCAGAACCTTGTCTAAAGTGTTTATAGAGCTGACATATAGAACCTCAGAACCTTGTCTAAAGTGTTTATAGAGCTGACATATAGAACCTCAGAACCTTGTCTAAAGTGTTTATAGAGATGACATATAGAACCTCAGAACCTTGTCTAAAGTGTTTATAGAGGTGACATATAGAACCTTGTCTAAAGTGTTTATAGAGGTGACATATAGAACCTTGTCTAAAGTGTTTATAGAGGTGACATATACAGTAGAATCTTAGGGCCAGGATTTTTTCCTGACCATGTGGCCTGACCAAGATAGGCCCTGTATTGTCATGACATCACCTCAACAGACAATACTGCCTGACTAATGACATCATTGTGTTTCTCAGGAGAGGGTCCCAGGTTCCCAACGTTCTCGAGTTACCTCTATTTCCTCTTTGCTCCCACCCTCATCTACAGAGAGTCTTACCCCAGAAACCCACACATTAGATGGAGCTATGTTGGCGTAACGTTTGCTAAGGTGAGTTATTTTCCTATTGTTAATCTTAATGATAGATTGTCCTGTATTGTCTGCTGTAGATATACAGTTCATGTTTTAGTCTATTTTAAAATAACCAGTGAACGTAATCACCCTAATAATAAATAAATGATTTGATTTCATACTGTAAAGTGTTTTTTCCAGAGCTCAATTTGCTTTATATAGTAAGGGAGAGACTACCCTTATTCGCCCTCTGTTGGTAGAGGTGTTTGTTGAATGCAGTCTGTGGCTCAGTATTGTTCCAGTAGCAGGTCATTGACATACCAGTATAGTTCAGGTCTCCATGCTATACTATAATTTAACTGTTATCTCTAATCTTATCAGTACGTACAGTATATTATTGTATATACCAGTATAGTTCAGGTCTCCAAGCTATAATATAATTTAACTGTAATCTCTAATCTTATCAGTCGGTTCGTACAGTATATTATTGTATATACCGTGTAGTATCTTTTGCTTTTATAATTCTGAACTCTGGACAGATTCCTCGGCCATGGTTAGCCAATGGGAATTGGCAAGACCGTACAAACAGATCTGGGACCAGGCTAGTCAGTCTACTGCTACAATACAAACATATCTGGGACCAGGCTAGTCAGTCTACTGCTACAATACAAACAGATCTGGGACCAGGCTAATCAGTCTACTGCTATACAATACAAACAGATCTGGGACCAGGCTAGTCAGTCTACTGCTATAAAATACAAACAGATCTGGGACCAGGCTAGTCAGTCTACTGCTATACAATACAAACAGATCTGGGACCAGGCTAGTCAGTCTACTGCTACAATACAAACAGATCTGGGACCAGGCTAGTCAGTCTACTGTTATACAATACAAACAGATCTGGGACCAGGCTAGTCAGTCTACTGCTATACAATACAAACAGATCTGGGACCAGGCTAGTCAGTCTACTGCTATAAAATACAAACAGATCTGGGACCAGGCTAGTCAGTCTACTGTTATACAATACAAACAGATCTGGGACCAGGCTAGTCAGTCTACTGCTATACAATACAAACAGATCTGGGACCAGTCTTGCCACGGGTGACTTTTCCATTTATCCTCAACCAGTTTCCTTCCTGTCCTTCACTCAGATTTTGGGCTGTCTTTTCTACGGTTACTTTATCCTGGTGAGACTGTGCATACCTGTCTTCATGAATGACAGCAACAAGCCTTTCAGCACCAGAACCCTGGTCCTGGCCTTGTTCCATGCTACACTTCCAGGTAATTCATCAGTCAGTGTATATATGAATATATATATAAATATATATAAATATATATAAATATATATAAAGCCACATCAGTAGAAGAATGTAGCCTATATTCTAATTGGGAGTGGTAAATTTGTAAGATTTTTTTTTTATATATACCTTTATTTAACTAGTAGGCAAGTCAGTTAAAAACTAATTCTTATTTTCAATGACGGCCTACCCCGGCCAAACCCCGGACGACGCTCGGCCAATTTTGCGTCGCCCTATGGGACTCCCAATCACAGCCAGTTGTGATACAGCCTGGATTCAAACCAGGGTGTCTGTAGTGACGCCTCAAGCACTGAGATGCAGAGCCCTTAGACCACTGTGATACAGCCTGGATTCAAACCAGGGTGTCTGTAGTGACACCTCTAGCACTGAGATGCAGTACCTTAGACCGCTGAGCCACTCGGGAGCCCCAGAGTGAACTGTGGTGCCCTGATGGTGTTTGCACTTTATTTAAGGAGGAAAGAAAGACCAACCTTATCCAATGTGAACCTATCATGGGGTAGGACCCAGAATGCACTAGGACAGAAGGCTTACTGACAAAGTTCTAGTTTGTTAGGTTAGAGGTTGAAGGTCAAATCTAAATGTATTCGTCACATGCTTCGTGAACAACAGGTCTAGACTAACAGTGAAATATGTACGGGCCCTTACCAACCATGGAGAGAGAAAGAAAACAGAGGAACAATAAACATTTAAACACGTAATAATAAAGTAATATTATTTAATAATAAAGTGATAATAACTACGCTATATACATGGGGTACCAGCACTGAGTTTATGTGTAGGGGTACGAGGTACGAGGTAATAACTTGACTATATACATGGGGTACCAGCACTGAGTTTATGTGTAGGGGTACGAGGTACGAGGTAATAACTTGACTATATACATGGGGTACCAGCACTGAGTTTATGTGTAGGGGTACGAGGTAATAACTTGACTATATACATGGGGTACCAGCACTGAGTTTATGTGTAGGGGTACGAGGTAATAACTTGACTATATACATGGGGTACCAGCACTGAGTTTATGTGTAGGGTATGAGGTAATAACTTGACTATATACATGGGGTACCAGCACTGAGTTTATGTGTAGGGGTACGAGGTAATAACTTGACTATATACATGGGGTACCAGCACTGAGTTTATGTGTAGGGGTACGAGGTAATAACTTGACTATATACATGGGGTACCAGCACTGAGTTTATGTGTAGGGGTACGAGGTAATAACTTGACTATATACATGGGGTACCAGCGCTGAGTTTATGTGTAGGGGTACGAGGTAATAACTTGACTATATACATGGGGTACCAGCACTGAGTTTCTGTGTAGGGGTACGAGGTAATAACTTGACTATATACATGGGGTACCAGCACTGAGTTTATGTGTAGGGGTACGAGGTAATAACTTGACTATATACATGGGGTACCAGCACTGAGTTTATGTGTAGGGTATGAGGTAATAACTTGACTATATACATGGGGTACCAGCACTGAGTTTATGTGTAGGGTATGAGGTAATAACTTGACTATATACATGGGGTACCAGCACTGAGTTTATGTGTAGGGGTACGAGGTAATAACTTGACTATATACATGGGGTACCAGCACTGAGTTTATGTGTAGGGTATGAGGTAATAACTTGACTATATACATGGGGTACCAGCACTGAGTTTATGTGTAGGGTATGAGGTAATAACTTGACTATATACATGGGGTACCAGCACTGAGTTTATGTGTAGGGGTACGAGGTAATAACTTGACTATATACATGGGGTACCAGCACTGAGTTTATGTGTAGGGTATGAGGTAATAACTTGACTATATACATGGGGTACCAGCACTGAGTTTATGTGTAGGGGTACGAGGTAATAACTTGACTATATACATGGGGTACCAGCACTGAGTTTATGTGTAGGGTATGAGGTAATAACTTGACTATATACATGGGGTACCAGCACTGAGTTTATGTGTAGGGTATGAGGTAATAACTTGACTATATACATGGGGTACCAGCGCTGAGTTTATGTGTAGGGGTACGAGGTAATAACTTGACTATATACATGGGGTACCAGCACTGAGTTTATGTGTAGGGGTACGAGGTAATAACTTGACTATATACATGGGGTACCAGCACTGAGTTTATGTGTAGGGGTACGAGGTAATTCAGGTAGATATTTACATATGACTAGGAATAAAGTGACAAATAATAAACAGTAGCAGCAGCGTATGTGAGTCCCAAAAAATGTGTGGAAAATGGGTCAATGCAGATAGTTAAAGAGTTAACCAAATAGTTACCCGGACGAACTATTTAGCGGGCCTTATGGCTTGGGGGTAGAAGCTGTTCAGGGTCCTGTTGGTTCCAGATTGGTGCATCGGTGTCACTTGCCGTGCGGTAGCAGAGAGAACAGTCTATGACTGGGGTGGCTGGAGTCTTTGACAATTTTTAGGGTCTTCTTCTGACACCGCCTGGTATAGAGGTCCTGGGTGGCAGGGAGCTCGGTGTACTTGGTCGTTTGGACCACCCTCTGTAGCGCCTTGCGGTTGGAGGCCGAGCAGTTGTCATACCAGGCGGTGATGCAACCAGTCAAGATTCTCTCAATGGTGCAGCTGCAGAACTTTTTGAGGATCTGAGGTCTCATGCCAAATCTTTTCAGCCTCCTGAGGGGGAAGAGGCGTTATCGTTCCCTCTTCACGACTGCGTTGGTGTGTGTGGACCATAATTGATCCTTAGTGATGTGGACACCGAGGAACTTGAATTTCTCGACCCGCTCCACTACAGCCTTGTTGATGTCGTGCTCGGCCCTCCTTTCCTAGTAGTCCATGATCAGCTCCTTTGTCTTGCTGACGTTGAGGGAGAAGTTGTTTTCCTGGCATCACACTGCCAGGTCTCCGTTCTCCTCCCTACCGTCATGTCGTTGGCAAACTTAATGGTGGCAATGGAGTCGTGCTGTCCACACAGTCGTGGGTGAACAAGGAGTACAGGAGAGGGGACCAAGCACACTCCCCTGAGGAGCCCCCGTGTTGAGGGTGAGCGAGGCGGATGTTTTGTTGCCTACCCTCACCACCTGGGGGAGGCCAGTCAGGAAGTCCAGGATCCAGTTGCAGAGGGAAGTGTTCAGTCCCAGGGTCCTTAGCGTAGTGATGAGCTTGGAGGGCACTATGGTGTTGAATGATGAGCCTTATTCAATTAACAGCATTCTCACGTAGGTGTTCCTCTTGTACAGTGGCAAAGGGCAGTGTGTGGAGAGCAATAGAGATTTTGTCATCTGTAGATCTGTTGAGGCGGTATGTGAATTGGAGTGGGTCCAGGGTGTCTGGGATGATGGTGTTGATGTGAGCCATCACCAGCCTTTCAATGTTTTTCATGGCTACAGATGTGAGTGGTATGGTGCCATAGTCATTTAGACAGGCTACTTTGGCGTTCATGGGCACAGGGACCATGGTGGTCTGCTTGAAACAAGTAGGTATTACCGACTGTGTCAGGGAGAGGTTGAAAATGTCAGTGAAGACACTTGCCAGCTGGTCAGTGCATGGTCCTGGTAATCAGCTCTAGCCTTTAGCTCAGTGCTGATGTAGCCGGTAATCTATGGCTTCTGGTTGGGGTATGTACGTACGGTCACTGTGGGGACAATGCTGTCGATGCACTTATTAGTGACGTCTGTGACTGATGAGGTCATCAAATGGAACACCACTTCTGTCTTGAGAGCGTCGCTGTTACTTCCGGTTTAAGTTACTGCTTGTAAGCAGGAATCAGGAGGATAGAGGTACAAGGCACTGCATCTCAGTGCTAGAGGCGTCACTACAGACCCTGGTTCAATTCCAGGCTGTATCACAACCGACTGTGATTGGGAGTCCCATAGGGAAGCGCACAATTGGCTGATCTAGTTTTTTTCGTCTCTAGTTGCACAGTTGATATGCTGGTAGAAATTAGGTAAAAGGGATTTCAGTTTTCCTGCCTAAAAATCACCGGCCACTAGGAGCGCAGCTTCTGGATGAGCATTTTCTTGTTTGCTTATGGCCTTATACAGCTCGTTGAGTGAGGTCTTAGTGCCAGCATCAGTTTGTGGTGGTAAATAGACGGCTACGAATAATATAGATGAAAACTGTCTTGGTAGGTAGTGTGGTCTACAGCTTATCATGAGGTACTCAAACTCAGGCGAGCAGTACCTTGATATTAGAGATTGAGCACCAGCTGTTGTTAACAAAGAGAGACACACTTCCCCTCTTGAGCCGACGCTGCCGTTTCTGTCCTGCCGATGCAAAGAAAAACCAGCTAGATGTAAATGATCCATATCCTTGTTCAGCCACGACTACGTAAAACACAGAATATTATAGTTCTTCAGGTCCCGTTGATAGGATAGTGTCGAACGGAGCTCATCCAGTTTATTCTCCGGTGATTGTACGTTCGCCAGTAGAACGGAGTCTAGAGGCAGTTTTATATACTTGCTATGTAGTTTTGTCAGGGTTCCGGTACGTCTGCCTCTCTTACGTCGCCTGTTTTCTTTTCCGAGTCTCTGGGATCGGGGTCTGGTCCGGGGTGAGCAGTACGTCTGCTGTTCTGTTTCGGGTCATCATCGCAAAAAAAAACCACACAAAAAAAAAACACACAAAATAGCCAGTAAAAGCAGCTGCTCAACATTGCAGCGCGATTCTATAGATCTACAGGTGATCTATTTATTATGAATGACAGGGAGGTTAGTCTCCCAGAGAGATAACACACTGTTCTTTATCTATGGTGTCTCCAGTCTATTCCCTAGGCTATGATAGGAGCTAGCATGACAATGAGATAATAATGCCAATACAACCTCTGAGTTTATGGTTGTGACCCGATGTGTTGTCGAGTTTCTTACTGTGAGGTAAGTGGACAAGTCAGATGAGTTGAGTTACTTGAGTACGTTCTGATAGTGGGGTGGTAAATCTCTCTCTCTCTCTCTTTCTCTCCCCCATCCTCCCTCTCCTCTCTCCTCCTCTCCTCCCCTCTCTCCCAACCCCATCCTCCCTCTCCTCTCTCCTCCTCTCCTCCCCTCTCTCCCAACCCCATCCTCCCTCTCCTCTCTCCTCATCTCCTCCCCTCTCTCCCACCCCCATCCTCCCTCTCCTCTCTCCTCCTCTCATCCCCTCTCTCCCACCCCCATCCTCCCTCTCCTCTCTCCTCCTCTCCTCTCCTCTATCCCACCCCATCCTCCCTCTCCTCCTCTCCTCCCCTCCACCCCCATCCTCCCTCTCCTCTCTCCCACCCCCTCTTCTCCCTCCCCTCCTCACAGGTATGTTACTGCTACTGCTGGCGTTCTTTGCCTTCCTCCACTGCTGGCTAAACGCCTTCGCTGAGATGCTACGCTTTGCAGACAGGATGTTCTATAAGGTATAACTTCCACACACACACACACACACACACACACACACAAACATACACACACACACACACACACACACACACACACACACACACACACACACACACACACACACACACACACACACACACACACACACACACACACACACACACACACACACACACATACAAATAGTCTACACGTGATACCTCTGAAACACACTGTCTATTTGTTATAATCAGACCAGGAAAAACTCCTGGCACTATTTAAAATGCTGTAGAACCAAATTAAATAATTTTGTTCTGCAGGACTGGTGGAACTCGACATCGTTTGCCAATTACTACAGGACCTGGAACGTGGTGGTTCATGACTGGCTTTACTACTATGGATACAGAGATTTTCTCTGGGTAACTATCTCCGCTAAATATCACCCTAAATAAGCCCCAAATCTCATACAGACCCACTACTGGAGCCAAGTTCCAGTATTAGCATCGAAAACAGAATATATTCAAGAGATTTAAAAAATAATAATAATGATAATCTAAGAGATGAAATGGGATTGACCGTCCACAACCCTGTTAAACCCTGCTTGTAAAAAAAAAAGAGCTGACCTACTCTAACACTTAAAAGGCTTAAAAAACGAGAAATGAGGTAAAAAGGTTCAAAATGACTTAATCTATTTTAAAACTGCAGAGTAAGTAAAACCATTAGCTGTAAAAAAAGATTGGAGGAAATACAGAAGACACACAGGTTAAAAAGACTTGCTCCTTCAATGAGGTAAGAGCATGTGCACCTGTGTCAGAATGAACGACCAATGAGCAATGGGGAAAAAGTACTCAGTTGTCATACTTGAGTAAAAGTAAAGATACCTTAATAGAAAATGACTCACGCAAAAGTGAAAGTAAAAGTGAAAGTCACCCAGTAAAATACTACTTGAGTAAAAGTCTACAAGTATTTGGTTTTAAATACACTTAAGTATCAAAAATAAAAGTAGAAATCATTTCAAATTTCTTATATTAAGTAAACCAGACGGCACAATTTGTTCTTGTTTTTACTCATTTACGGAGAGCCAGGGGCACACTCCAACACTCAGACATAATTTACAAACGAAGAATTTGTGTTCAGTGAGTCCGCCAGATCAGAGGCAGTAGGGATGACCTGGGGCCTCATTTATATAATGGACGTGATCTGGTCTTCCAGAACATTTGCTTTTCTCTTTAGGTCCATGGCTATTCCTGACTAAACCCTCATTTGTGTTAGCATTCTGGAAGGGGAAATCACTGACTGTAAGGAACGTTCAGGTGCCATCTATTATCAGTTCATTTGAGATTTACAGATGACAGGTGCGTAAGTTACAAACGGGCTTCTTAGAACCTGCGTAAGCAAGGTTATTTATGCTCAGTATCTTTTATGAATCCAAAGTAAGCATACATTTTTTTTTATTTTATAAATGAGGCCCCAGGGATGTTCTCTTAATAAGTGAGTGAATTGGACCATTTTCCTTTCCTGTTAACCATTCAAAATGTAATGAGTACTGTTGTGTGTCAGGGAAAAAAGTATGAAGTTAAACTTCATTATTTTGTTTAGGAATGTAGTGTATACTGTAGTGTAATGTAGTGAAGTAAAACTCAGTTGTCAAAAAATATAAATGGTAAAGTAAAGTACAGATACCCACAAAAACACAACTTAAGTAGTACTTTAAAGTATTTTTACTTAAGTACTTTACACCCCTGCCAATGAGAACACAGTAACAATTATAATGACTGCACGGCCAGGCACGACTCCAACACCATCATTACATTTGCCGATGACACAACGGGGGTAGGCCTGATCACCGACCACAACGAGAAAGAAGAAGTTGCTTTAAAATGAGTCTCGGTAGAAGTGAAGTTTTTTTTTTATAGGGCGAGACAAAGTGTCTCAAACGATACCCTATGACCTACGTCAGGTTAATGATTGTACACTGTAAAGGGAATGAGGTGTCATTTTGGACACACACCTAGTGTCATGTTCATTGTGTATGTCCACTCGTCCCTGTGACCCTGTCCAACCCCTAACCTTTGACCTGTAACCCGTGACTGTAGCTGTCCAGGAGGAAGTTCCGTACGGCGGCCATGTTGTCGGTGTTCGTCGTGTCGGCCTTGGTCCATGAATATGTCTTCACCCTGGGTTTCGGATTCTTCTACCCAGTAATGTTCTGTCTCTTCGCTTTCTTTGGAGGTGAGTCACACACACGCACACCTAACACACACACCTAACACACACACCTAACACACACACACACACACACACACACACCTTACACACACACCTAACACACACACCTAACACACACACACACACACACACATAACACACACACACCTAACACACACACACTCATAACACACACACACATAACACACACACACATACACATACATAACACACACACCTAACACACACACATACATACCTAACACACACACACACATAACACACACACACACACACCTAACACACACACCTAACACACACACCTAACACACACACACACACACACACACACACACACACATAACACACACACACCTAACACACACACACTCATAACACACACACATAACACACACACACATACACATACATAACACACACACCTAACACACACACACACACACACACATAACACACACACACATACACACCTAACACACACACACACATAACACACACACACATAACACAAACAGACACCTAACACACACACACACACACACACACACACACATAACACACACATAACACACACACACATACACATACATAACACACACACACACACACTTAACACACACACACCTAACACACACACACACACATAACACACACACACACACACATACACACACCTGACACACACACACACCTAACACACACACACAAATAACACACACACCCAACACACACACACATAACACACACACACACACCTAACACACAAACACATTACACACACGACACAAACACAAACACACGATCTCACGCAAACACACACACACACACACACACACACACACACACACACACACACACACACATGTTCTGCCTCTGCACTGTCATCAGAGATGATCCAGAGTCATAGACTATATTGGCCAGTTTCCCAGACATAGATTAAGTCTAGTCCCTTTAATATGCATTCAGGAATAACTGTGATTATACACTGTAACTTGAAATGATTTGTTTTGACAACTCTCTCTCTCTCTCTCCCTCTCTCTCTCTCTCGCTCTCTCTCTCTCTCTCTCTCTCTCTCTGTCTCTCCACCTCTCTCTCTCTCTCTCTCTGTCTCTCCACCTCTCTCTTTCCACCTCTCTCTCTCTCTCTCTCTCTCTCTCTCTCTGTCTCTCCATCTCTCTCTCTCTCTCTCTTTCTCTCTCTCTCTCAGTGGCGTTCAACTTCACTCTGAACGACAACAGGAAGAGTCCTGTGTGGAACATCATGATGTGGACCTGTCTGTTCATTGGACAAGGGGTCATGGTGTGTCTGTACTGCCAGGAGTGGTATGCCCAGATACACTGTCCTCGCACTGGGGTAGGTATCACCCACAGACATTATATACCATATGTTTACATATATTACGCTGGGATACGTATCACAGCTAGATAACTATGAACGATCCAGTACAACCGTATGAGACATTAGCCAACGCTCATAGAAATCCCCATTAATCCACTAAATGATTCACATTTCCTCTTGCTGCAGGATTAGAAAACACTGCAGTACCACGTTATGATAACACTGCAGTACCCAGTACCACGTTATGATAACACTGCAGTACCCAGTACCACGTTATGATAACACTGCAGTACCCAGTACCACGTTATGATAACACTGCAGTACCCAGTATCACGTTATGATAACACTGCAGTACCCAGTACCACGTTATGATAACACTGCAGTACCCAGTACCACGTTATGATAACACTGCAGTACCCAGTACCACGTTATGTTAACACTGCAGTAGTGCAGTACCACGTTATGATAACACGGCAGTACCATGTTATGATAGCACTGCAGTACCCAGTACCACGTTATGATAGCACTGCAGTACAACATTATGATAACACTGCAGTACCCAGTACAACGTTATGATAGCACTGCAGTACCCAGTACCACGTTACGATAACACTGCAGTACCCAGTACCACGTTATGATAACACTGCAGTACCCAGTACCACGTTATGATAGCACTGCAGTACCCAGTACCACGTTACGATAACACTGCAGTACAACGTTATGATAACACTGCAGTACCCAGTACCACGTTATGATAACACTGCAGTACCCAGTACCACGTTACGATAACACTGCAGTACAACGTTATGATAACACTGCAGTACCCAGTACCACGTTATGATAACACTGCAGTACAACGTTATGATAACACGGCAGTACCACGTTATGATAGCACTGCAGTACCCAGTACCACGTTATGATAACGCGGCAGTACCACGTTATGATAACACTGCAGTACCCAGTACCACGTTATGATAACACTGCAGTACAACGTTATGATAACAATGCAGTACCCAGTACCACGTTATGATAACACTGCAGTACCCAGTACCACGTTATGATAACACTGCAGTACCCAGTACCACGTTATGATAGCACTGCAGTACCCAGTACCACGTTATGATAACACGGCAGTACCACGTTATGATAACACTGCAGTACCCAGTACCACGTTATGATAACACGGCAGTACCACGTTATGATAACACTGCAGTACCCACTACAACGTTATGATAACACTGCAGTACCACGTTATGATAGCACTGCAGTACCCAGTACCACGTTATGATAACACGGCAGTACCACGTTATGATAACACTGCAGTACAACGTTATGATAGCACTGCAGTACCCAGTACCACGTTATGATAACACTGCAGTACCACGTTATGATAACACTGCAGTACCCAGTACCACGTTATGATAACACTGCAGTACCCAGTACAACGTTATGATAACACTGCAGTACCACGTTATGATAGCACTGCAGTACCCAGTACCACGTTATGATAACACGGCAGTACCACGTTATGATAACACTGCAGTACAACGTTATGATAACACTGCAGTACCCAGTACCACGTTATGATAACACTGCAGTACCACGTTATGATAACACTGCAGTACAACGTTATGATAACACTGCAGTACCACGTTATGATAACACTGCAGTACCCAGTACCACGTTATGATAACGCTGCAGTACCACGTTATGATAACACTGCAGTACCACGTTATGATAACACTGCAGTACAACGTTATGATAACGCTGCAGTACCCAGTACCACGTTATGATAACACTGCAGTACCACGTTAAGATAGCACTGCAGTACCCAGTACCACGTTATGATAACACTGCAGTACAACGTTATGATAACACTGCAGTACCACGTTATGATAACACTGCAGTACAACGTTATGATAACACTGCAGTACAACGTTATGATAACACTGCAGTACAACGTTATGATAACACTGCAGTACCACGTTATGATAACACTGCAGTACAAAGTTATGATAACACTGCAGTACCCAGTACCACGTTATGATAACACTGCAGTACCCAGTACCACGTTATGATAACACTGCAGTACAACATTATGATAACACTGCAGTACCACGTTATGATAGCACTGCAGTACAACGTTATGATAACACTGCAGTACCCAGTACCACGTTATGATAACACTGCAGTACCCAGTACCACGTTATGATAACACTGCAGTACAACGTTATGATAGCACTGCAGTACCCAGTACCACGTTATGATAACACTGCAGTACCCAGTACCACGTTATGATAACACTGCAGTACCACGTTATGATAGCACTGCAGTACCACGTTATGATAACACTGCAGTACCCAGTACCACGTTATGATAACACTGCAGTACCCAGTACCACGTTATGATAACACTGCAGTACAACGTTATGATAACACTGCAGTACCCAGTACCACGTTATGATAACACTGCAGTACAACGTTATGATAACACTACAGTACCCAGTACAACGTTATAATAGCACTGTGATACTGCAGTACCCAGTACAACGTTATAATAGCACTGCGATACTGCAGTACCCAGTACAACGTTATAATAGCACTGCGATACTGCAGTACCCAGTACAACGTTATAATAGCACTGTGATACTGCAGTACCCAGTACAACGTTATAATAGCACTGCGATACTGCAGTACCCAGTACAACGTTATAATAGCACTGCGATACTGCAGTACCCAGTACAACGTTATAATAGCACTGCGATACTGCAGTACCCAGTACAACGTTATAATAGCACTGCGATACTGCAGTACCCAGTACAACGTTATGATAGCACTGTGATACTGCAGTACCCAGTACAACGTTATAATAGCACTGCGATACTGCAGTACCCAGTACAACGTTATAATAGCACTGCGATACTGCAGTACCCAGTACAACGTTATAATAGCACTGCGATACTGCAGTACCCAGTACAACGTTATAATAGCACTGCGATACTGCAGTACCCAGTACAATGTTATGATAGCACTGTGATACTGCAGTACCCAGTACAATGTTATGATAGCACTGTGATACTGCAGTACCCAGTACAACGTTATAATAGCACTGCGATACTGCAGTACCCAGTACAATGTTATGATAGCACTGTGATACTGCAGTACCCAGTACAATGTTATGATAGCACTGTGATACTGCAGTACCCAGTACAACGTTATAATAGCACTGCGATACTGCAGTACCCAGTACAACGTTATAATAGCACTGTGATACTGCAGTACCCAGTACAACGTTATGATAGCACTGTGATACTGCAGTACCCAGTACAATGTTATGATAGCACTGTGATACTGCAGTACCCAGTACAATGTTATGATAGCACTGTGATACTGCAGTACCCAGTACAATGTTATGATAGCACTGTGATACTGCAGTACCCAGTACAACGTTATGATAGCACTGTGATACTGCAGTACCCAGTACAATGTTATGATAGCACTGTGATACTGCAGTACCCAGTACAATGTTATGATAGCACTGTGATACTGCAGTACCCAGTACAATGTTATGATAGCACTGTGATACTGCAGTACCCAGTACAATGTTATGATAGCACTGTGATACTGCAGTACCCAGTACAATGTTATGATAGCACTGTGATACTGCAGTACCCAGTACAATGTTATGACAGTGTTGCCAATCCTCGTAAAATACATTCAGCTGACTGTGGTGCAAATACACAAAGTAGTCTCTCTCTGTTTCAGTCTTTCTCTGTCCTCGTCACTTTCCCACTAGTCTCACACGCAAGCAAACACCCACACGTCGTCACACACACACACACGCGTGTGTCACACACACAGTTTCACACTCACTCACGCCCGTATGCACACACACACACACACACACAAACAGGTCACACGTGTTAGCGTGTGGACATGGATATTTTTTATCATTTCAAACTGAATAAATATTACTTTTTGTTTAAACAAAGCAGAAAATCTGATGTTTCTATGTCAAGCGGTTTTGTTATATTTCAGTCTTCTGTGATGTATATAAAGTGTAATATTGGGACGCAAACTCAAAACATAACACATTTCAACTCTGTATCTGACATGGCACAGGCGTCTTCTTGTTTTAAGTGTGTGAGGTGTATACTTTTCTTTCAAAGTAGATGTATTTAAAGACCACCAAGAAACACTCTGTGTAACCCGGATTTAGCCCACTGCAGTAAATTAAACCACAAAAACAGTGGCAATGCTCTTCTAAACGGTGTCTTTGTGTGTGTGTGTGTGTTTATGTGTGTGTGTGTTTATGTGTGTGTGTGTGTGTGTGTGTGTGTGTGTGTGTGTGTGTGTGTGTGTGTGTGTGTGCGTGCGTGCGTGCATGTGTGTCTGTGTGTGTGTGTGTGTATGTGTATGTGTATGTGTGTGTGTGTGTGTGTGTGTGTGTGTGTGTGTGTGTGTGCGTGCGTGCGTGCGTGCGTGCGTGCGTGCGTGCGTGTGTGTGTGTGTGTGATCTCTCAACAGGCTAGCTTCTGGGAGTTGGTGACACCCCGATCCTGGTCCTGCAGCAACTAGGTCTGAAACTACAGCACTGAGTTGCCTGCCTCATCCAGGGGTTGAGACATGGGCTGAGTCTCAATAGTAAACCCAGCTGTTCCACCCTCCACATTGAACTTGGTGTCAGGGGACAAACTCCGTTTGTAAACCTTGCCTTTGATCCTTGGCTAAAACAGGCATCCCTTTGAGAGTGTTATTCATTGATAGAATCCTGTCAGGAAACCAGATCTAACGTGGAATATAAACAGAGGTAGTAGTTGAAAACATGCTTACTGTTTGGATGGAACATGTACGGATGGATTGTGTATCTATGGATGTGTTTAACTGTACTAGCTGTACTAGCTGTACTAGCTGTACTAGCTGTACTAGCTGTACTAGCGGGGACAAAAAGGTCCTCACAAGTATAGAAAACAAACAAATGTTTTGATCAACTGGGGACATTTTGTTAGTCCCCACACGGTCAACTGCTATTTCTAGGGGTTTTAGGGTTAAGGTTAGAATTAGTGTTAGGGTTAGAATTAGTTTCAATTCAGGGTTAGGAGCTAGGGTTAGATTTAGGGTTACGGTTAGGTTTTTGGATTAAGGTTAGGGTAAGGGCTAAGGTTAGGTTTAGGGTAAGGGCTAAGGTGAGGGTAAGGGTTAGGGTTAGGTCTAAGGTTAGGGTAAGGGCTAAGGTTAGGGTAAGGGTTAAGGTAAGGGTTAAGGTAAGGGTAAGGGTTAGGGTTAGGGTAAGGGTAAGTGTTAAGGTTAGGGTAGGGGTTAGGGTAAGGGTTAGGGTAAGGGTAAGGGTTAAGGTAAGGGTAAGGGTAAGGGTAAGGGTAAGGGTTAAGGTTAGGGTAAGGGTTAAGGTAAGGGTAAGGGTAAGGGTAAGGGTTAAGGTTAAGGGTTAAGGTTAGGGTAAGGGTTAGGATAAGGTAACGGTTAAGGTTAAGGTTAGGGTAAGGGTAAGGGTAAGGGTTAGGGTTAGGGTTAGGGTTAAGGTTAGGGTGAGGATTAGGGTTAAGGTTAGGGTTAGGGGTTAGGGAAATTGGATTTTGAAATGGACTGAATTGTGTGTCCCCACAAGGTTAGTTATACAAGACTGTGTGAACTGAAATGGCATGGACAGCATTATGTATTACCTAGGTGTTAGGGTTAGGGTTAGTAACCCATTCTGTATTACCTAGGTGTTAGGGTTAGGGTTAGTAACCCATTCTGTATTACCTAGGTGTTAGGGTTAGGGTTAGTAACCCATTCTGTATTACCTAGGTGTTAGGGTTAGGGTTAGACTGTAGTCTGTATTACCTAGGTGTTAGGGTTAGGGTTAGACTGTAGTCTGTATTACCTAGGTGTTAGGGTTAGACTGTAGTCTGTATTACCTAGGTGTTAGGGTTAGGGTTAGTAACCCATTCTGTATTACCTAGGTGTTAGGGTTAGGGTTAGTAACCCATTCTGTATTACCTAGGTGTTAGGGTTAGGGTTAGTAACCCATTCTGTATTACCTAGGTGTTAGGGTTAGGGTTAGTAACCCATTCTGTATTACCTAGGTGTTAGGGTTAGGGTTAGTAACCCATTCTGTATTACCTAGGTGTTAGGGTTAGGGTTAGACTGTAGTCTGTATTACCTAGGTGTTAGGGTTAGACTGTAGTCTGTATTACCTAGGTGTTAGGGTTAGACTGTAGTCTGTATTACCTAGGTGTTAGGGTTAGACTGTAGTCTGTATTACCTAGGTGTTAGGGTTAGACTGTAGTCTGTATTACCTAGGTGTTAGGGTTAGACTGTAGTCTGTATTACCTAGGTGTTAGGGTTAGACTGTAGTCTGTATTACCTAGGTGTTAGGGTTAGACTGTAGTCTGTATTACCTAGGTGTTAGGGTTAGACTGTAGTCTGTATTACCTAGGTGTTAGGGTTAGTAACCCATTCTGTATTACCTAGGTGTTAGGGTTAGGGTTAGTAACCCATTCTGTATTACCTAGGTGTTAGGGTTAGGGTTAGACTGTAGTCTGTATTACCTAGGTGTTAGGGTTAGACTGTAGTCTGTATTACCTAGGTGTTAGGGTTAGGGTTAGTAACCCATTCTGTATTACCTAGGTGTTAGGGTTAGACTGTAGTCTGTATTACCTAGGTGTTAGGGTTAGGGTTAGTAACCCATTCTGTATTACCTAGGTGTTAGGGTTAGACTGTAGTCTGTATTACCTAGGTGTTAGGGTTAGGGTTAGTAACCCATTCTGTATTACCTAGGTGTTAGGGTTAGGGTTAGTAACCCATTCTGTATTACCTAGGTGTTAGGGTTAGACTGTAGTCTGTATTACCTAGGTGTTAGGGTTAGGGTTAGTAACCCATTCTGTATTACCTAGGTGTTAGGGTTAGACTGTAGTCTGTATTACCTAGGTGTTAGGGTTAGGGTTAGTAACCCATTCTGTATTACCTAGGTGTTAGGGTTAGGGTTAGTAACCCATTCTGTATTACCTAGGTGTTAGGGTTAGGGTTAGACTGTAGTCTGTATTACCTAGGTGTTAGGGTTAGGGTTAGACTGTAGTCTGTATTACCTAGGTGTTAGGGTTAGACTGTAGTCTGTATTACCTAGGTGTTAGGGTTAGACTGTAGTCTGTATTACCTAGGTGTTAGGGTTAGACTGTAGTCTGTATTACCTAGGTGTTAGGGTTAGACTGTAGTCTGTATTACCTAGGTGTTAGGGTTAGACTGTAGTCTGTATTACCTAGGTGTTAGGGTTAGACTGTAGTCTGTATTACCTAGGTGTTAGGGTTAGACTGTAGTCTGTATTACCTAGGTGTTAGGGTTAGACTGTAGTCTGTATTACCTAGGTGTTAGGGTTAGACTGTAGTCTGTATTACCTAGGTGTTAGGGTTAGACTGTAGTCTGTATTACCTAGGTGTTAGGGTTAGACTGTAGTGTGTATTACCTAGGTGTTAGGGTTAGACTGTAGTCTGTATTACCTAGGTGTTAGGGTTAGACTGTAGTCTGTATTACCTAGGTGTTAGGGTTAGACTGTAGTCTGTATTACCTAGGTGTTAGGGTTAGACTGTAGTCTGTATTACCTAGGTGTTAGGGTTAGGGTTAGTAACCCATTCTGTATTACCTAGGTGTTAGGGTTAGACTGTAGTCTGTATTACCTAGGTGTTAGGGTTAGACTGTAGTCTATATTACCTAGGTGTTAGGGTTAGGGTTAGTAACCCATTCTGTATTACCTAGGTGTTAGGGTTAGGGTTAGACTGTAGTCTGTATTACCTAGGTGTTAGGGTTAGGGTTAGACTGTAGTCTGTATTACCTAGGTGTTAGGGTTAGTAACCCATTCTGTATTACCTAGGTGTTAGGGTTAGACTGTAGTCTGTATTACCTAGGTGTTAGGGTTAAACTGTAGTCTGTATTACCTAGGTGTTAGGGTTAGACTGTAGTCTGTATTACCTAGGTGTTAGGGTTAGGGTTAGTAACCCATTCTGTATTACCTAGGTGTTAGGGTTAGGGTTAGACTGTAGTCTGTATTACCTAGGTGTTAGGGTTAGGGTTAGTAAAGTAAAGGTGTCAAGACTTCCAAGCCACCTAGGTAACGCATTTGAATGTTCTATTGGTTCAATTCAGACATTCTCCACTGAGTTATATTGTTTTGTAAATTCAAGACGATTTGTAAATTAATGCAAAACAAAATCATATCACATTTGTAAACATGCCGCTTCAAATGTACTTTCTTTTTTGTTACGATACATTCACACGTTTTTTTTCTTGTCTTTACACTTTATAAAGATATCTCAATAAAATGTGGATATCCAGTAGATATGAAGCAACAACAAGACCATTTCACTGCAGAGAAACTCCAATCTGCACAAAACAACGACAGGAGCCAATGACAGGAGGGGAAACAAGGACGTCAGTGGTGATACGGTGATTTATTCATCTAGCGGGTGAAACATCTACTCCACATCACTGTCCTCATCTGCTCCATCCAGAAATATCTGATTCAGCACTCCAGTCATCCTATGATAGAGCAACATTATCTTTTTTTTTTTACCTTTATTTAACCAGGCAAGTCAGTTAAAAACAAATTCTTATTTTCAATGACAGCCTAGGAACAGTGGGTTAGTTAACTGCCTGTTCAGGGGCAGAACGACAGATTTGTACCTTGTCAGCTCGGGGATTTGAACTTGCAACCTTTCGGTTACTAGTTACTAGTTACTCTAACCACTAGGCTACCCTGCCGCCCCATCTACTCTATGTGTCCTGGTGTTTTTATTACTGCGTCTGGGTTAGAAATAACAACCGTCCCAAACCCACTGAGGTAGTCCACAGGACCTGGCGTGAAGAGCATTGTCTGCAATTGGACGTTGTGGCATGGTAGCATGCCTAATCTAGCCTGCGGGGTGTACAGTGTGTTCCCCAAAAAGAAAGATAGCCCCTAGAGAGCAATTCTGGTTTAAATCCGTGGCACAAACAGTCCACCGTATTACCTAGCGTGCAGGGTGCGCATTGCGTTGACTCTTCCTCGGTTGACGTCCATCTCCAGCAGGCGTGGGATACAGCGGATGTTAGAGGTCCCGGCTGGGATCTTCCTGGCCAGCCACATGCAGCGCATCGTCTTGTCTGCCTGCCACAGAGTCTTCATCTTGCCTTGATCTTTTTCGCTATGACACACACACACACACAGAGAGAGAGAGAGAGAGAGAGAGAGAGAGAGAGAGAGAGAGAGAGAGAGAGAGAGAGAGAGAGGAAGCAGAGGATTACATGGTGCTCTGTGTGGAATGTTATGTTGACAGTGTTAGCAGCAGATGTGGTTGGGGGATACAGGGTTTGGTGTGTTAGTAGTTGATGTGGTTGGGGGATACAGGGTTAGGTGTGTTAGTAGTTGATGTGGTTGGGGGATACAGGGTTTGGTGTGTTAGTAGTTGATGTGGTTGGGGGATACAGGGTTAGGTGTGTTAGTAGTTGATGTGGTTGGGGGATACAGGTTTAGGTGTGTTAGTAGTTGATGTGGTTGGGGGATACAGGGTTAGGTGTGTTAGTAGTTGATGTGGTTGGGGGATACAGGGTTAGGTGTGTTAGTAGTTGATGTGGTTGGGGGATACAGGGTTAGGTGTGTTAGTAGTTGATGTGGTTGGGGGATACAGGGTTAGGTGTGTTAGTAGTTGATGTGGTTGGGGGATACAGGGTTAGGTGTGTTAGTAGTTGATGTCCCTGATATTGGGAGAAATTATTATCAGAGGGTTCTATCTAGAGATTGAAAAGTTCAACTTACCTCGAGATAAAACAAAAAGTAAACAAAACACTGAGCTAAATGATGTAGTGTGTTGTGTTTGCGTGTAGCTTACCTGTGAACACTGCTCCATGGGTATGTCTCAGGTAAAGGTGGGGGTAAGTGCACCTGGGAAGATGGGGGATGGTGTGCCAATGACAACGGGTGTGGTTGTGCAGGCGAAGCGAGGTGTGTAGGTGGGTATAGGTGTGTGGATGGTGGGGTTTGGAGTGAAGATGGGGGTAGACGTTCCAGTGACAGGGATGATGGAAGATTGGAGCTGGGACTGGGCCTCAGAGACCACTGTAGTTTGGTAGGCACCACCGTCATGATGGGATGGGGCAGCTCCTGGCTGGTGTTGCATGGGACTGGAGCGGCCAGATGCAAGTTGTAGTCCACTCTCAGCTGTTGAGATAGGGTAGAGTAAAGTAGGACAGAGTAGTGTAGTGTTCAGTAGAGTAGGACAGAGTAGTGTAGTGTACAGTAGAGTAGGACAGAGTAGTGTAGTGTACAGTAGAGTAGAGTAGTGTAGAGTAGAGTAGGACAGAGTATTGTAGTGTACAGTAGAGTAGAGTAGTGTAGAGTAGGACAGAGTAGTGTGGTGTACAGTAGAGTAGTGTACAGTAGAGTAGTGTACAGTAGAGTGGGACAGAGTAGTGTAGTGTAGTGTACAGTAGAGTAGAGTAGAGTAGAGTAGAGTAGAGTAGAGTAGAGTATGACAGAGTAGTGTAGTGTAGTGTACAGTAGAGTAGAGTAGAGTAGAGTAGAGTAGAGTAGAGTAGGGTAGAGTAGAGTATGACAGAGTATTGTAGTGTACAGTAGAGTAGTGTAGAGTAGAGTATAGTAGAGTAGGACAGAGTAGTATAGTGTACAGTAGAGTAGTGTAGAGTAGAGTAGAGTAGGACAGAGTAGTGTGGTGTACAGTAGAGTAGAGTACAGTAGAGTAGAGTACAGTAGTGGAGTGTACAGTAGAGTAGTGTAGAGTAGAGTGGGACAGAGTAGTGTAGTGTAGTGTACAGTAGAGTAGTGTAGAGTAGAGTAGGATAGAGTAGTGTGGTGTACAGTAGAGTAGAGTAGTGTAGAGTAGAGTAGGACAGAGTAGTGTAGTGCAGTGTACAGTAGAGTATAGCAGTGTAGAGTAGTGTAGAGTATAGTAGTGTAGAGTAGTGTATAGCAATGTAGAGTATAGCAGTGTAGTGCAGAGTATAGTGGTGTAGAGTATAGTGGTGTAGAGAAGAGTAGTGTAGATTATAGTGGTGTAGAGTAGTGTATAGTATAGTAACATAGTGTAGAGTATAGCAGTGTAGTGTAGAGTACAGTAGTGTAGAGTATAGTGGTGTGGAGTAGTGTAGAGTATAGCAGTGTATAGTATAGTATAGTAGAGTATAGCGGCGTAGAGTAATGTAGAGTATATTAGAGTAGCGTAGAGTATAGTGGTGTATAGTAGTGTAGAGTAGAGTATAGTATAGTTGTGTAGTGTAGAGCATAGTAGTGTAGAGTATAGTGGTGTAGAGTATAGTAGTGTAGAGTGTGGTGGTGTAGAGTGGTGTATAGTATAGTGGTGCAGAGTATAGTAGAGTGGAGTGTAGTGGTGGCATGCAGAGTATAGCAGTGTAGAGTATAGTGGTGTAGAGTATAGTATTGTAGAGTATAGAGGTGTATAGTGGTGTAGAGTAGAGTAGTGTGGAGCATAGTGGTGTCATGTAGAGTATAGCAGTGTAGTGTATAGTAGTGTAGAGTATAGTAGTGTAGAGTATTATAGCGTAGAGTATAGTGGTGTAGAGTGGAGTATAGTGGAGTATATCAGTGTATAGTATAGTGGTGTAGATTATAGTGGTGTAGAGTAGTGTAGAGTATAGTAGTGTAGAGTGTAGTGGTGTAGTGTAGAGTATAGCAGTGTATAGTATAGTATAGTAGAGTATAGCGGCGTAGAGTAATGTAGAGTATATTAGAGTAGCGTAGAGTATAGTGGTGTATAGTAGTGTAGAGTAGAGTATAGTATAGTTGTGTAGTGTAGAGCATAGTAGTGTAGAGTATAGTGGTGTAGAGTATAGTAGTGTAGAGTGTGGTGGTGTAGAGTGGTGTATAGTATAGTGGTGCAGAGTATAGTAGAGTGGAGTGTAGTGGTGGCATGCAGAGTATAGCAGTGTAGAGTATAGTGGTGTAGAGTATAGTATTGTATAGTATAGAGGTGTATAGTGGTGTAGAGTAGAGTAGTGTGGAGCATAGTGGTGTCATGTAGAGTATAGCAGTGTAGTGTATAGTAGTGTAGAGTATAGTAGTGTAGAGTATTATAGCGTAGAGTATAGTGGTGTAGAGTGGAGTATAGTGGAGTATATCAGTGTATAGTATAGTGGTGTAGATTATAGTGGTGTAGAGTAGAGTATAGTGGTGTAGAGTAGTGTAGAGTATAGTAGTGTAGAGTGTAGTGGTGTAGAGTAGAGTAAGGTGGTGTAGAGTACAGCAGTGTAGAGTATAAGAGTGTAGGGTATAGTAGAGTAGAGAAGTGTAGAGTAGAGTACAGTATAGTGGTGTAGAGTAGTGTAATGTAGTGTAGATTAGAATAGTGTAGAGTACAGTATAGTAGTGTAGTGTAGAGTAGAGTAGTGTATAGTAGAATAGTGTAGTGTATAATAGAGTAGAGTAGAGTAGTAGAGTAGTGTAGAGTACAGTATACAGTATAGTGGTGTAGAGTATATATAGTATAGTAGTGTAGAGCAGTAGAGTAGAGTACAGTACAGTAGTGTAGAGTATTGTAGTGTAGAGTACAGAATAGTAGAGTAGAGTAGTGTAGAGTAGTGTAGAGTATAGTAGTGTAGAGTAGATTTGAGCAAAGTAGTGTAGAGTATTGTAGTGTAGAGTACAGAATAGTAGAGTAGAGTAGTGTAGTGTAGAGTACAGAATAGTAGAGTAGAGTAGTGTAGAGTAGAGTATAGTAGTGTAGAGTATTGTAGTGTAGAGTACAGAATAGTAGAGTAGTGTAGAGTACAGAAGAGTAGTGTAGAGTAGTACTGTAGAGTATTGTAGTGTAGAGTACAGAATAGTAGAGTAGAGTAGTGTAGAGTAGAGTAGAGTATAGTATAGTATTGTAGAGTAGTGTAGAGTAGTGTAGTGTAGTGTAGTATAGAGTAGAGTAGAGTAGAAAATAATAGAGTATATAAAAACTAGATATGTAAAAATCCTGACCTTGGAATAGAATCCTGGTTCTGAGGTATCAAAAACAAAAAATAATTCCCTCCTAAAAGTTCCTATTTATATTTCTGCATTAACGTCTACCCCTTAACCACATTGACTCCTCCTAACCTGACTGAAGAGGTAGAGCATGTGCGCCAGGCATCTGGTCCGTGTCAGTTCAATGGAAGTTTGCTTCTCAGACCAATGCCTCGTCATAGTAGATTGGTGCACGTCCAGTCTTTCTAGGGACTCGTACAAGTCCTTGGCCGCCTGTCCATCGCTCATGTCACGCGCCAAGAGCAGTCTAGCATTCAGATTGTTTCTGTTTTGTAATAAAAATCATTTGTAGTTAGCGTTTAGATTTGACCAATTTCAAACAAGTATCATAGTTCACTACAGCAACATAGTTTTTTTGTTTTCATGAGCATGGCCTTATTTCTATTACAGCATATTGGATGACTGTCATTCACATTCCATTCACCCAGTTCAATGTAATAGTGATAGGTATCGGCTACTACATGATACAAACACTTGCCCTATACCCATCATGAGGTTGCTACAACCTAGCTTATGAATGAAAGTTTACAACGTAGGTGGCTAAAAAGGTTGAGAGAAAAAAATTGAGGTGACAGACAGTGACACATTCAATACCAGCTTGCTCACTCTTGCCAGCATCTAGCTGATATAGGCTGTAATCATTAGTCCAACAGTTGCAAATGAGAGTTTGTGATCGACAAATTCAGGTACATTTATCCCCATTTCATTCTGTTTGCTTCCGTTTAAGAAATGTTTTTCAACAGGATCGGCGTAATGAATACACCCCTGATCACGCGTAAACACAGTTCACTTTCATAACAGACACGTTGTATTCCATCTTGCATCTATGCACTCTACTCCTCTCACCTTTTCCCTTCGCTTTTGGACTTTAATGCACAACACATCTGCTGTATGTGACCAGACGAAAAAACCTTTCCAAGCTAAACCATATCATACATACGCTACATACAGCCTACACCATTGTCCCCATATTAGCTAAAGTAACGTCCTAGTCAACATAGCTAATATAACTCACGTGTTAGTAAACCCACTGCAATCCTGCAGTAAAGTTACAGTGTATAGTCAGTAAGCAGTTACTCTGGCGGGCCCCGGTGGCAATAAATTACTAAAACCAAAAGCATACCTGGACTTGGAAGAGTTCCAGTGTTGTGTTGGAAAGTCATAGCCAGCTAGCTAGCATAGCATCCCTCTGTTATAGCCAGCTAGCTAACATAGCATCCCTCTGTTATAGCCAGCTAGCTAGCATAGCATCCCTCTGTTTGAGCAGGGTGTTTGAGTAGGCTAAACTAACTAGCTGCATTTGCTAGCTAAGTGAAACTGGAGAAAAAATGACAATCTCTCTCTATCTCTCTCTCGCTTCTCCTTCATATTGTAAGAAATCAATTTGTTCAAAACTGTTCAACTATTGTCTTTCTCTCTCTTTGAGTCAACTACTCACCACATGTTATGCACTGTAGCTGTGGCTTATGCTTTCAGTACTAGATTCATTCTCTGATTGTTTGATTTGGTGGAAGACATGTCAGTTCATGCTACAAGAGCTCTGATAGTAATTATGACAACTTCCGGAGGACATCCTACAACCTATGTAAATCTATGGAAGGTGGTGAGAACCATGAGCCTCCTCTGTTTTTTACTGAAGTCAACATACCCAGAGGAGGACAGAAGCTAACTGTCCTCCGGGCTACACCATGGTGCTACCCTACAGAGTGCTGTTGAGGCTACTGTAGACCTTCATTGCAAAATAGTGTGTTTTAATCTGTTATTTGTTGACGTGATTATATTTAGTTACGTTCTATCTAAAAAGTATAACTTTTTAGATGTTTTACTATTTTTTTAAATGAAATCACTGAGGATGGTCCACCCCTTCCTCCGCTGAGGAGCCTCCACTGCCCTACAACTACCTAGAGGCCATTTTGGGACCAAACTATGTTAAAGCCAGACAGGAACTAAATCAGCCAGCAAACCAGTCAACCAGACAGCCAACCAGACAACCAACCAACTGACTAGCCACCCATCCATCATCCATCGATCCACCCAGCCAACCAACCAACCGACTAGCCACCCATCCATCATCCATCAATCCACCCAGCCAGACAACCAGCCAGCCAACCAACCAACCAAACTACTAGCCACCCATCCATCATCCATCAATCCAACCAGCCAGACAACCAACCAACAAACCAACCGACTAGCCACTTTCCATCATCCATCAATCCACCCACCCAGCCAGCCAGCCAGCCAACCAGACAACCAACCAACCGACTAGCCACCCATGCATCAATCCACCCAGCCAGACAACCAACCAGCCAGCCAGCCAACCAACCATCCAAACCGACTAGCCACCCATCCATCATCCATCAATCCACCCAGCCAGACAACCAACCAGCCAGCCAACCAACCAACCAACCGACTAGCCACCCATCCATCATCCATTAATCCACCCAGCCAGACAACCAGCCAGCCAACCAACCGACTAGCCACCCATCCATCATCCATTAATCCACCCAGCCATACAACCAGCCAGCCAGCCAGCCAACCAACCGACTAGCCACCCATCCATCATCCATCAATCCAGCCAGCCAGCCAGCCAGCCAGCCAGCCAGCCAGCCAGCCAGCCAGCCAACCAGTCAGCCACCCACCCACCCTGCCAGTCAGTCAGTCAGCCACCCACCCAGCCACCCACCCACCCACCCAGCCACCCACCCACCCAGCCAGCCAGCCAGCCAGCCAGCCAGCCTATAGTACCTGACTTGCTGCAGAGCTTTGTGCTTTATGAACCTCCTGATAAGACAGAGTAGTCTGTTCTCCACACTGCTCAGTGTCTGGATGATTATGTCCTTCAGCATGCGGTAGAGCTGTGGGGAGATATGCCTGTTCACCACAGCCTGGTGGAGCAGCTTCAAGTTGGACCTGTAGAAAGTGAACCCTTCAATCAATCCATCCGTCAATCAATCAATCAATCCATTCATAATTTATTTTATAAAGCCCTTTTTTTACATCAGCAGTTGTCACAAAGTGCTGTACAGTTTACCGGCCTAAACACCGGTAAACCCTAGAACAAGTAGAGACAGAAGCAGAAGCACAGTAGCCAGGAAGAACTCCCTAGATTGAAGGAACCTAGGAAGGAACCTAGGAAGGAACCTAGGAAGGAACCTAAGAAGGAACCTAGGAAGGAACATAGGAAGGAACATAGGAAGGAACCTAAGAAGGAACCTAGGAAGGAACCTAGGAAGGAACCTAGAGATGCGAAGTAAAAAGTCTCGCAGCTCCAAAACTGTTAAGTCAAGCAACAAGTTTAACTATATGAACCACCTATTGACATTATACTCACCACTGATCCAACTGTTCTTACATGATCCCCTCTTGAACCTTGATCTGAGTAAAACCATACCGACCCCTGGGACTCCTTCGTCCACAATGTGCCTCACACACTATTCCCTTTATAGTGCACTACTTCTGACCAGGGCCCTATGGGGACTGCCCTATATAGGGAATAGAAAGGGTGATCTTTGCGATGCAGACATTACCTCTGGGATTCCACGTGAAAGATGTGGTTCACTCCCACCATGCGACTCTTCATCAACGTCTCCGCCTCCAACGTCATGTCTGAGCTGTAGCGTTCCACATGGTCTGTCCACGACCTGGACTCGGCCATCTTCACGGGGATGCGTTTCTGGGTCTTCTGCATGAGGATAGAACATCTTCTGGGTCTCCTCTGCTTCTCTGTCACCTGAAGAGATGTTTATTTACAACACATTCTCTCTTACACCTGGAGAGATGTTTATTTACAACAAACAACCAAACAATAAAAACATACACAAGACAAGGCAGTGTAAATACCGACCACAACTATAGGCTACTTAGGCTAAAAGAACGAGGAATAAACCTACAGTTGAAGTGGGAAGTTTACATACACCTTAGTCAAATTCATTTCAACTCAGTTTTTCACAATTCCTGACATTTAGTCCTAGTAACAATTTCGTGTTTTTGGTCAGTTAGGATCACCACTTTATTTTAAGAATGTGAAATATCAGAATAATAGTAGAGAGAATAATTTATTTCATTTTTTAAATTTCTTTCATCACATTCCCAGTGGGTCAGAAGTTTACACACACTCAATTAGTATTTGGTAGCATTACCTTACAAATTGTTTAACTTGGGTCAAACGTTTCGGGTAGCCTTCCACAAGCTTCCCACAATAAGTTGGGTGAATTTTGTCCCATTCTTCCTGACAGAGCTGGTGTAACTGAGTCAGGTCTGTAGGCCTCCTTGATCCCACACGCGTTTTCAGTTCAGCCCACAAATTTTCTATGGGATTGAGGTCAGGGTTTTGTGTTGGCCACTCCAATACCTTGACTTTGTTGTCCTTAAGCCATTTTGCCACAACTTTGGAAGTCTTCTTGGGGTCATTGTCCATTTGGAAGACCCATTTGCGACCAAGCTTTAACTTCCTGACTGATGTCTTGAGATGTTGCTTCAATATATCCATATAATTTCCCTCCCTCATGATGCCATCTATTTTGTGAGGTGCACCAGTCCCTCCTGCAGCAAAGCACCCCCACAACATGATGCTGCCACTCCCGTGCTTCACGGTTGGGATGGTGTTCTTCAGCTTGCAAGCCTCCCCCTTTTTCCTCCAAACATAACGATGGTCATTATGGCCAAACAGTTCTATTTTTGTTTCATCAGACCAGAGGACATTTCTCAAAAAAAGTACAGTCTTTGTCCTCATGTGCAGTTGCAAACCGTAGTCTGGCTTTTTTATGACGGTTTTAGAGCAGTGGCTTCTTCCTTGCTGAGCGGCTTTTCAGGTTATGTCGATAAATGACTCTTGTACCTACTTTTGTACCTGTTTCCTCCAGCATCTTCACAAGGTCATTTGCTGTTATTCTGGGATTGATTTGGTCCCATGGTGCTGCGTGGTCCCATGGTGTTTATACTTGCATACTATTGTTTGTACAGATAAACGTGGTACCTTCAGACGTTTGGCAATTGCACCCAAGGATAAACCAGACTTGTGGAGGTCTACAATTCTATTTCTGAGGTCTTGAATGATTTATTTTGATTTTCCCATGATGTCAAGCAAAGAGGCACTGAGTTTGAAGGTTGGGCCTTGAAATACATCCACAGGTACACCTCCAATTGACTCAAATTATGTAAATTAGTCTATCAGACGCTTCTAAAGCCATGACATTATTTTCTGGAATTTTCCAAGCTGTTTAAAGGCACAGTCAACTTAGTGATTGTAAACTTCTGACCCACTGGAATTGTGATACAGTGAATTATAGTGAAATAATAATAATTAGTCTGTAAACAATTGCTGGAAAAAATGACTTGTGTCATGCACCGACTTGCCAAAACTATAGTTTGTTAACAAGACATTTGTGGAGTGGTTGAAAAACGATTTTTAATGACTCCAACCTAAGTGTATGTAAACCTCAGACTTCAACTGTACATACTTATATAAAGTGATTTCAGTAAAGTGCTATAGTTACGGAGAGTGCTTTCGAAATGGCACCCTATTCCCTATATAGTGCACTAGTTCCCTATGTAGTCACACAGGGCTCGGGTCAAAAGTAGTGCACTATATAGGGAACATTGTGCCATTTGGAATGAAAAATAAATAAAGACCTGCTTCTTGCCCATCTCGTTGAGGTTCTTGAACTGGTCCATGATGATGTTCAGGGAGTGGTGACGACTCTTTCCCTTGACGTTTGACAAAGTCTTCTTACCTAACGAGGACCACCATTGGAGTACAACAATACATACATGAACAATCATCAAGAATTAAAAACACAATCAATTCCAACAACTTATTTCCATGTAAGTTGTTAGAATTCGTTGTGTTATTAATTCTTGATGATTTGTAATGTATGTATTGTTGAACTCCATTGGCTGAGGCAATATATTAATTAATTCATTAATTCATCCATCTATCTATCCATTCACCTTCCAAGTCAAAGAGCGCTTGTTTGTTTGCTCCCACATCCTTCACAGTGCGGTCCTGGTTCTGTATCTCATTGCTGATCTCCTTCAGCATGTCTCCTGGGGTTCTCTGGGTTGAGTCCCAGAACGCTGATTCGTCCAGTTTGTTGTCGTTGTCCATGAGCGGCACGTCTATGATGTCATCGTCAAACTTCCCCTGGAGGGGAATCACCACAAGTGAGAGAATGTCAGTGGGACAAAGGCCCCTAAACTGCAGTAAGAATCAAATAAAGGCAGAATGTTCGGCTAGTATGATGCAAGAAACTTCACCCAACACCTAGTGACCTCATCAAGATATTTAGATCTCTTTTCATCATGGCTAAGGTGTTGGGTTGAAATTCTCTGGCCCGGGGTTACCCCCCCCCCCCCCCCCCCCCCAAATTTGCTACAATATGCTGATGTGCTCCTACCTGTAGCTGCGTGATCATGTCATTAAAAGAGTCTCTGATGGACCTCTGTAGATCGCAGTACAGCTTGATGATATCAGCTGCCTTGGCTTTTCTGCTGGCGACATCCATCCCTTCTAGCAGCTCACCATCTTTCCCCTTGTCCTTGTCACCAGAAATCGACACCACACACTGCTCGGAATTCTGGATGGCCTCCAGAAGATCCATGCTCTTCCTCTCCACCTGCTCGATGATGTCTTCTGGATCCACTGAGATGTCTTCCAGAGACTCCACTTCTTCCACTTCTTCGCCAACAGGCTGGCCCGGCTCCGGCTTTGGTTTCGGCCTCCGTTTGGAGTACTTAAGCTTGGGAGTTGGTTGCGGAACCAGCTGATTGTTGAGAACTGGCGCTCCCTGTACGTATTTTGTGGGAGCAACGACCACTATCTGCTGTTTCGGCCGTGGATGTTTCGGGGTCTCCTGCATCTGTTGGATCTGGAACAGTAGAATATTGTTCTGCTCCTTGACTGATGAAAGCTCATCCTCCATCTTGGTCATCTTGATCTGATTGTCACCCACTTGGATCTTTATCTGGGCCAGCTGGAAGCGACAGTCCATAGACTGCAGCTCCTCCACCTGTGCCAGAAGCTTCCTGGCTTCCTTGGTGCGCTCCTGGAATGCTTGGTTAAGGTTCTGCAGCCCTACCTGATCATAATGAACCGTATGTGTATACCATTTAGCATAGGCTTTAATTCAACGTGACTTACAGTACAGGGAGTGCATACATTCAAAATGGAGGTCGGGATTCAATCAACAGCGCATCGTTGACAAGCTCAATGCACTTTTGACGATGCACATTTTAATGGCAATTGCCCAGACGGAGGTCACATTCATGGTAAACTCTGCGGCGGTAGGCTCTGTCTGGTGTGTGATCTACCGTTACTGTCTGGTGTGTGATCTACCGTTACTGTCTGGTGTGTGATCTACCGTTACTGTCTGGTGTGTGATCTACTGTTACTGTCTGGTGTGTGATCTACTGTTACTGTCTGGTGTGTGATCTACTGTTACTGTCTGGTGTGTGATCTACTGGTACTGTCTGGTGTGTGATCTACTGTTACTGTCTGATGTGTGATCTACCATTACTGTCTGGTGTGTGATCTACTGTTACTGTCTGGTGTGTGATCTACTGTTACTGTCTGGTGTGTGACCTACCATTACTGTCTGGTGTGTGATCTACCGTAACTGTCTGGTGTGTGATCTACTGTTACTGTCTGGTGTGTGACCTACCGTTACTGTCTGGTGTGTGATCTACTGTTACTGTCTGGTGTGTGACCTACCGTTACGAACTTAAAGGCCAGACTCATTGCCTTGTTGCAGCCTAGTGCCTTGGCTATGTCTAAGAGCATGAAGGACAGCTCCGTGGCAGACTTGGTGGCCAGTTTGACGTCCGATAGAAATACGTCTGCAGCAGGAGGCTGGAGCTCCTGGATTCGTTTGATGGTCCGTGCATCCACTTTCTGCTCCCTCCACCAGCGCCACGCACCCTTATTCAGAGCTGCAAATACACACTGTAGCATTAGCCATTCACCTTCTATCATCACAGAATGTTCACTGGAGAACTGGAGAACAATCCACATATCACATATCCTGAGGCTGCATTTATTGTAGCTGGGGATTTTTTACAAAGCCAATTCTGAGGAAATGGCTCCCGAAATTCTATCAACATATTGATTGTTGTACTCTCCCTGCTAAAACCCTCAACCATTGCTATACTACCTTCCAGAATACATATAAGGCCCTCCCCCACCCTCCATTCGGCAAATCAGGCCACAATTCCATCTTGCTCCTCCACTCCTTTAGGCAGAAACTCAAACAGGAAGCACCCGTGGTGAGGACTATTCAACGCTGGTCTGACCAATCGGAATGCACGCTTCAAGATTGTTTTGATTACGCAGACTGGGTTATGTTCAGAGTAGCTTCAGAAAATAATATTGACACATATACTGATACGGTGAATGAGTTTATCAGGAAATGCATAGGAGATGTTGTACCCACTGTGACTATTAACACCTACCCCAACCAGAAACCGTGGATAGATGGGAGCATTGTTGCAAAACTGAAAGCGCGAACCACCTCATTTAACCAGGGCAAGAAGACTGGGAATATGGAAGAATATAAACAGTGTAGTTATTCCCTCCGCAAAGCAATCAAGCAGACTAAACGTCGGTATAGGGACAGAGTGGAGTCCCAGTTCAACGGCTCAGACATGAGACGTATGCAGCAGGGTCTACAGACAATCACGGATTATAAAAGGAAAACCAGCCACGTCGCGGACACAGACGTCTTGCTTCGTCGGGCTGTATCACCGCCTGGTACGGCAACTGCACCACCCTCAACCGCAAAGCTTTGTAAATAAATGTAAACACCATGATTTGCAAATAAATTCATTAAAAATCCTACAATGTGATTTTCTGGATGTTTTTTTCTCATTTTGTCTGTCATAGTTGAAGTGTAACTATGATGTAAATTACAGGCCTCTCTCATCTTTTCAAGTGGGAGATCTTGCACAATTGGTGGCTGACTAAATACTTTTTTGCCCCACTGTATGTATATATATTATGTATATATATTCTTAATCCATTCCTTACTTATATTTAGGTGTATTGTGGGTATATATGTTGTGAAACTATTAGATATCACTTGTTAGATATTACACTGTCGGAGCTAGAAGCACAAGCATTTCGCTACACCCGCAATAACATCTGCTAAACAATGTGTATGTGAACAATAACATCTGCTAAACAATGTGTATGTGAACAATAACATCTGCTAAACAATGTGTATGTGAACAATAACATCTGCTAAACAATGTGTATGTGAACAATAACATCTGCTAAACAATGTGAACAATAACCTTCAATTTTGATTTGATCAGTCATACTACTAAAGTATTCAAGTCATTTACACTCTTAGTTCTGACTTCTGTGGAGAGCAAGAGACATGGCAATAATCTATTTGTCAGAAATACTAAGACGTTATGCGTTTCTCTTCTCATACTCAATCTTACCAGCTTCCTCCTTCTTGGTCTTTTTTTTCACGTCGGTGTCAAAGAGGCCTTGGCAGAGGCCACGTAGGCGGTGAATGCAGCTGTCTGTATCATTGATAGACGTCTCCAACTTTCTCTGTATGTCTTCGATCCATTCTGATGTAACCTCCTCCTGTTCCTCCTCGTTCCCCTCTTTCTTTGTAGCTCGCTCGTTCTCAAACGTCTGTAGTGACTCCTCTATAGACCGTAGAACAAGAGATGTTATTGGGCTTGTAAGTAAGCATCACACCTGTTGTATTCGGGCGCATGTGACAAATAACATTTGATTTGATTTATTGATTGATTGCTTATTGATGATGCTAAACAAGGGTATGGGTAGAGACATGGACAGGTTAGCCATATAGTGACCGTAAGGTGCCCTATATCTCCAAGGTGATATATGTGACCATATCACAGGTTTAAAACTGTGACGTGGGAAACCAGTATGAAAAAGTTAGCTAACTATTCCAGATGAACACATTGTTATGCTTGGGAAAAGGTCACTGCAGTAATTGCAGTGTAGCCTCTGCAAAACATGTCCTGCAGGTCAACCTGGACTCAGATGTAGACATAACATAGTAATACAAAATCTGGGACACTCAAATTAGTGTGATATTTTACATTGGGTATGGTATGTATTAATATGCGAACGTCCATCATCCATTTTGTCTGATAAGTTGTGAATTGCAATTTGTATGATATATTACGAATTGCAATTCTTACAATATTTTATGAATTTGCAAAACCTTCCTTTTTGTTGTGGCTAAAGTTAGCTGGGTGGCTAACGCTAACATAAGCTAGGTGGCTAAGAGTAATGTTAGCTAGGTGGCTAAGGTTAGCTAGGCTAGGGGTTAAGGTTAGGGTTGAGGTTAGGGTTAGGAGTTATGTTAAAGGGTTAAGGTTAGGGTTAGCTAGGTGCAAAGTAGCTAAAAAGTAGTAAGTAGCTGGAAAGTTGCTAATTAGCTAAGATGCTAAAGTTCTCCATGACGAGACATGAACATGCGACATTTGGTTTGCTAGACATTCGCATTATAGGCCCATCCAACTACCCAGCACAGAGGGGTTGGGTTAAAGGCGGAAGACACATTTCAGTTGAAGGCATTCAGTTGTACAACTGACTAGGAATCCCCCTTTCCTTTCCTTCTGTGTTTACCTTAATAAGTAAACCTTCTGTCTTATGTAACCATACCAAATGTAATATAGCGTACTAATTTCAGTGTACCGTTTACTATGTTACGACTAGTCTATGAGACCAGGCTGTGCAGGTTTTACAACATGAGTAATGTCTACACCAACCAGTCATTTGAATATGGAAATAGGAAGCCCGAGCACATGCACTCACATAAAAAATGTATTTGACAATTTGATAGACAGACATCCCTATACATCCCTATACAATGTATTGAATATCCAATACAGGATTTGCGTCCCAGTTGGCACCCTATTCCCTATATAGTGCACTACTTTTGACCAGGGCCCTATATAGTGCACTACGTTTGTCCAGAGCCCTAAGGGCCCTGGTCAAAAGTAGTGCACTATATAGGGAATAGGGTGTCATTTGTGGTGCAAACACTCACGTGCTTCGGTGAGCCAGTCCAGTAGTAGCGTGAGGTCTGTCTCCCTCGCCACAGCTGAATTCAGGAAGTCTCTGATCTTGTTGATCTGCTCACGGCGCCACCGCCTCTCGTCCAGGTCGGGCAAGAAGGACAGGAGTTCCTTCTCTGTGTCATCTTCATCATCGCCATCCTCACCCAGGATGCCAGCGCCCAGCAGTGCTCGGTACAGGGGCATCTCGACTTTCTGCAAGGGGTTAGGTGGTAGGTCTCCACCGGATCACCCAAATCACCCAGGAAGAGAGGACTATCTCAATGTGTTGCGATTCTGTTGAACTAGAAGTGTAGAGAAAAGTAAAATAGGGATATGGTACATGTGTAGGTGTAACAGTATCATTTTAAACCGTCCCCTCGCCCATACCCGGGCGCGAACCAGGGACCTTCTGCACACATCAACAACTGACACCTACGAAGCGTCGTTACCCATCGCTCCACAAAAGCCGCGGCCCTTGCAGAGCAAGGGGAACTACTACTTCAAGGTCTCAGAGCAAGTGACGTCACCGATTGAAACGCTATTTAGCGCACACTGCTAACTAAGCTAGCCGTTTCACATCCGTTACATAGGCCTATCCATAAATGCATTGGATACATTCATTTAGACACGAATGGATTAGTGGATAGATTTATGTACTGGATCGAAGCAGCCACACTCAAACTTGACAGTTTTATCTCCATCTCTTCATTCAAAGACTCAATCATGGACACTCTAACTGACAGTTGTGGCTGCTTTGTGTGATGTATTGTTGTCTCTACCTTCTTGCCCTTTGTGATGTTGTCTGTGCCCAATAATGTTTGTACCCTGTTGTGCTGCTACCATGTGTTGTGCTGCTACCATGTTGTGTTGCTACCATGTTGTTGTCATGTTGTGTTGTTACCATGCTGTGTTTTCATGTGTTGCTGCCATGCTATGTTGTCGTCTTAGGCCTCTCTTTATGTAGTGTTGTGGTGTCTGTCTTGTTGTGATGGTGTCTGTCTTGTGATGATGGTGTTTTGTCCTATATTTTTATTTTGTTTTTTTATTTTTAATCCCAGGCCCCCCTCCTCACAGGAGGCCGTTTGCCTTTTGGTAGGCCGTCATTGTAAATAAGAATTTGTTTTTAACTGACTTTCCTTGTTACATAAAACATATGTTGAGCTCATTAAAATCTATCAAAACAATTGTATTAATCTCCTAGGGACAAACTTCTGCAGGGTTTATACAGAAACAAGCAATTAAAAATGTATTTGATGTGTGAATAACTAGAGCGCCCTTTGATAGTACGTTTGATACGTTTCTTTGATAGGGTTTTGGCTCTGGCCTCAGAGATGTGGGACTGACGGAACAGAGCAATACTTCGGCTAGAGACGGAAGAGTAAGCGAGACATCTCACTCGCTCCTTTTTTTCTGGTGTATATAGGCAATGAAGTAAGCGGACCAGACCCAGCGGCTAATGCATTGGTGGCTGTGGGAGAGCAACGCTTTACGCAGACCGGAACTGTGACCATTTTTTCAAACTGTAAACGGCCTGTGTGGGACATCTTTATTTATCAACCATCTTTGGCTCGGCTAAGAGATGCGCGCACTACTTTTAATTTAACCTTTATTTAACTAGGCAAGTCGGTTAAGAACAAATTCTTATTTACAATGACGGCCTTCACCATGTACTTTCGAACTCCAGGGTCTGACGGTCACAAAGGAAATAGCATAGAAAATCAAGCAACGCAAAAGCCGGTCAAAACCTTTACATTAAAATGACGAACCTTACCTCTCTCACGACGAATTAATTCATAAGTAGTTTGATGGTCTATGGCATGGCGATATAGACCTAAACTAGTGGCTCTGGTCTAGGTTTTCGAGCGATACGTTTTGATTCCGTAAATTACGTCATAAATCAGTTTACTTTCTCGATTGCGTGCGATACAGACGGAGCACGGCAATAACATATCAAATACATTGAAAAGTAGACTAGAACCTAAAGTCACCGGGACTGTCTGTAATACTGTAATACTAGATACTCCTACAACAATAACAACAACAACACATGCCTACAGTAAATCAGGAGTGGTTTATTACTTTTATCAAATGGCAGCAAAAAAAAAACGAAACATTAAATACAAATGAAGAACAGAACAGACGGTGGTAATTAAAGCAGTAAACAAAGTGTTTATTAACAGCACAATAACGCCATGTTACAGTGGTTGGGTAGTGGCACACTAACACAACAGGAGACATACACACAAACCTATACACAGCTGTATGTCAATAGCAGGGGCGGTAATGAAAAAGTCACTCGGGTAAAAAAAAAACACGTTATTAAAGTAATACATTTTTTTTTAAAGATAACTTCCTGAAATGTAATTCCCCCACAGGACAATAATGCAACACGGAAACAGAAGTACAATTTCAGGAAGTTGCTGAAGCCTCGACAGTGGGCCAGTCACCATGTTTGCAATCCCATAGGGCTCTGGTAAAAAGCACTACACTAAATAGGGAATAGGGTGCCAGAGGGCTCTGGTAAAAAGCAGTGCACTAAATAGGGAATAGGGTGCCAGAGGGCTCTGGTAAAAAGCAGTGCACTAAAATAGGGAATAGGGTGCCAGAGGGCTCTGGTAAAAAGCAGTGCACTAAATAGGGAATAGGGTGCCAGAGGGCTCTGGTAAAAAGCAGTGCACTAAAATAGGGAATAGGGTGCCAGAGGGCTCTGGTAAAAAGCAGTGCACTAAAAAGGGAATAGGGTGCCAGAGGGCTCTGGTAAAAAGCAGTGCACTAAATAGGGAATAGGGTGCCATTTGGGACACACAGCAATTTCAAGAAGTGGCTTTAGCTGCAGTTTGGTCAGTGTGCCAGTTACCATATTTACAGCCAGTCAGGCAGGGACGGGCAGGAGCAGGGTATTAAATAAACCAAATGCCACAGTGATGATACACAGCGGGGGAGGGGTTGCTGAGAGGGCTGAACCCATAAACATGGGGATTAAGGAAAGAGAGGAGCAGTGAACATCTATTCCATTACTTTCACTTGGAGCACTCTGTTCTCTCTCTATCCAGCGCTGATCTCTGTCTCTCCCCCTCCCACTCGCTCTGCCCACTCCCCCCCTCTCTATCCAGTGCTACTCTCTGTCTCTACCCCTCCCCTCTCTCTCTCCCTCCCACTCGCTCTGCCCACCCCCCTCTCTATCCAGTGCTACTCTCTGTCTCTACCCTCCCCTCTCCCTCCCACTCGCTCTGCCCAGCCCCCCTCTCTATCCAGTGCTACTCTCTGTCTCTACCCTCCCCTCTCTCTCTCCCTCCCACTCGCTCTGCCCACCCCCCCTCTCTATCCAGTGCTACTCTCTGTCTCTACCCTCCCCTCTCCCTCCCACTCGCTCTGCCCAGCCCCCCTCTCTATCCAGTGCTACTCTCTGTCTCTACCTTCCCCTCTCTCTCTCCCTCCCACTCGCTCTGCCCACCCCCCCCTCTCTATCCAGTGCTACTCTCTGTCTCTACCGCTCCCCTCTCTCTCTCCCCCCCACTCGCTCTGCCCACTCCCCCCTCTCTATCCGGTGCTACTCTGTCTCTACCCCTCCCCTCTCTCTCTCCCTCCCACTCGCTCTGCCCACTCCCCCTCTCTATCCAGTGCTACTCTCTGTCTCTACCGCTCCCCTCTCTCTCTCCCCCCCACTCGCTCTGCCCACTCCCCCCCTCTCTATCCGGTGCTACTCTCTGTTTCTACCCCTCCCCTCTCTCTCTCCCTCCCACTCACTCTGCCCACCCCCCCTCTCTATCCAGTGCTACTCTCTGTCTCTACCCCTCCCCTCTCTCTCTCCCTCCCACTCGCTCTGCCCACCCCCCGTCTCTATCCAGTGCTACTCTCTGTCTCTACCCCTCCCCTCTCTCCCTCCCACTCGCTCTGCCCACTCCCCCCTCTCTATCCAGTGCTACTCTCTGTCTCTACCCCTCCCCTCTCTCTCTCCCTCCCACTCGCTCTGCCCCCCCCCTCTCTATCCAGTGCTACTCTCTCTCTCCCTCTCTCTCTTTCCCGTCTCTCCAGTGCTGCTGTGGTGAATGTGATCACGTGGTGGAGCAAGCCAGGGACATCGTTCAGAGGGTAGAGAGCTAGAGGATAAACCAGCTTTTTCGCCAGTTGATCTCTGGAAGTAAGTGGCTCACCGTCCAGAACATTGCAGATCACTGTTTTTCCTAACGCATGAATACCACTAGTATGAATCATAATCAGTGGCCTGGGTATAGCAGTGAAATTACTAGAATTAGAGTAGTACAGTAATTCTATTCCTATGGGCTGGAGAGAGAGGGAGAGAGAGCGAGTGAGAAAGAGAGAGAGAGGGAGAGGGGAGAGGGAGAGAGGGAGAGAGAGAGAGAGGGGGGAGAGAGAGGGAGAGAGGGGGGAGAGAGAGAGGGGGAGAGGTGGGAGAGAGAGAAAGAGAGAGAGAGAGGGGGGTTGGTTCAGAGCCATGTGTTTAAAATAGTTTGTTTTCTGAATATTTGTCTCTGGGTTGGTCGGTTTGAGATTTATCCATCCAAAGGGAGTCTGGGGCATGTAGTTGGTCATAGTGGACAGAGGGACTTGATATTAGAGTCCATCTCACTGTCATAGGCAGGCTACCATGTGCACAGCAGGGAATAAACTTCTTCTTTTTTTTTTAACTAGGCAAGTCAGTTAAGAACAAATTCTTATTTATGGCCTACCCCAGACGACGCTGGGCCAATTATGCTCCTTTCTATCAGACTCCCAATCACAGCCAGATGTGATGCAGCCTGGATTCAAACCAGGTACTGCAGTGACACCTCTTGCACTGAGATGCAGTGTCTTAGACCAGTGTGCCACTCGGGATACCAAACTTCAGTAGAAGAAAACACCCTGAACTTGGAAGTTATCACTTATCCAGGAGACTGCATTACAGAACATTCAGAGAGAAATATGGAAAAAGGGAATAATGTCAGGTCTATGTGTGACAAATGCATCTCTGCAGCATCACAAATGGCTGAATCCCACTTAGCTTAATAGACGCGTGGTGTTTGTGGTCTCAGTCAACCCTACCCAGGCCTGTCGTCTGACCCACATGGCTGCCCAGAGGAGAGTACATCCTATCCTAGTACCTCAGGGCACAGCTGTTCCATAGGCCAACGACACATGGCAACAGTCTTCCTTGTTTACTGGATCTGTCATCAAAATATTCAATTTTTTTTTTTACTTTGCTTTTTTTTCCCGTAATTTGACCAACAAAACACAAGTTGCAAAAGAAATGATAAAACAAAATGAATCAATCAGGAATCAACCATAAACCATTGCCAAAATGGCTTAAAAAGACTCCACCAAGAGAACAGAACAGCAATACGACTTTACACTGAACAACAGTCAGTAACTATTCAACAAGTTTGAATGGTTCCAGGAGAAATGGTTTTGGTCTCTTTCCCACAGCTACTGTACAAGTCTGCCAAGAGAGACTAGTTTTGGTCTCTTTCCCACAGCCACTGTACAAGTCTGCCAAGAGAGACTAGTTTTGGTCTCTTTCCCACTGGTACGAGTCTGCCAAGAGAGACTAGATTTGGTCTCTTTCCCACAGCCACTGTACGAGTCTGCCAAGAGAGACTAGTTTTGGTCTCTTTCCCACAGCCACTGTACGAGTCTGCCAAGAGAGACTAGTTTTGGTCTCTTTCCCACTGGTACGAGTCTGCCAAGAGAGACTAGATTTGGTCTCTTTCCCACAGCCACTGTACGAGTCTGCCAAGAGAGACTAGTTTTGGTCTCTTTCCCACAGCCACTGTACGAGTCTGCCAAGAGAGACTAGTTTTGGTCTCTTTCCCACTGGTACGAGTCTGCCAAGAGAGACTAGATTTGGTCTCTTTCCCACAGCCACTGTACGAGTCTGCCAAGAGAGACTAGTTTTGGTCTCTTTCCCACAGCCACTGTACGAGTCTGCCAAGAGAGACTAGTTTTGGTCTCTTTCCCACAGCCACTGTACGAGTCTGCCAAGAGAGACTAGTTTTGGTCTCTTTCCCACTGGTACGAGTCTGCCAAGAGACACTAGATTTGGTCTCTTTCCCACAGCCACTGTACGAGTCTGCCAAGAGAGACTAGTTTTGGTCTCTTTCCCACAGCCACTGTACGAGTCTGCCAAGAGAGACTAGTTTTGGTCTCTTTCCCACTGGTACGAGTCTGCCAAGAGAGACTAGATTTTGTCTCTTTCCCACAGCCACTGTACGAGTCTGCCAAGAGAGACTAGTTTTGGTCTCTTTCCCACAGCCACTGTACGAGTCTGCCAAGAGAGACTAGTTTTGGTCTCTTTCCCACTGGTACGAGTCTGCCAAGAGAGACTAGATTTGGTCTCTTTCCCACAGCCACTGTACGAGTCTGCCAAGAGAGACTAGTTTTGGTCTCTTTCCCACAGCCACTGTACGAGTCTGCCAAGAGAGACTAGTTTTGGTCTCTTTCCCACTGGTACGAGTCTGCCAAGAGAGACTAGATTTGGTCTCTTTCCCACAGCCACTGTATGAGTCTGCCAAGAGAGACTAGTTTTGGTCTCTTTCCCACAGCCACTGTACGAGTCTGCCAAGAGAGACTAGTTTTGGTCTCTTTCCCACTGGTACGAGTCTGCCAAGAGAGACTAGTTTTGGTCTCTTTCCCACTGGTACGAGTCTGCCAAGAGAGACTAGATTTGGTCTCTTTCCCACAGCCACTGTACGAGTCTGCCAAGAGAGACTAGTTTTGGTCTCTTTCCCACAGCCACTGTACGAGTCTGCCAAGAGAGACTAGTTTTGGTCTCTTTCCCACTGGTACGAGTCTGCCAAGAGAGACTAGATTTGGTCTCTTTCCCACAGCCACTGTACGAGTCTGCCAAGAGAGACTAGTTTTGGTCTCTTTCCCACAGCCACTGTACGAGTCTGCCAAGAGAGACTAGTTTTGGTCTCTTTCCCACAGCCACTGTACGAGTCTGCCAAGAGAGACTAGTTTTGGTCTCTTTCCCACTGGTACGAGTCTGTCAAGAGAGACTAGATTTGGTCTCTTTCCCACAGCCACTGTACGAGTCTGCCAAGAGAGACTAGTTTTGGTCTCTTTCCCACAGCCACTGTACGAGTCTGCCAAGAGAGACTAGTTTTGGTCTCTTTCCCACTGGTACGAGTCTGCCAAGAGAGACTAGATTTGGTCTCTTTCCCACAGCCACTGTACGAGTCTGCCAAGAGAGACTAGTTTTGGTCTCTTTCCCACAGCCACTGTACGAGTCTGCCAAGAGAGACTAGTTTTGGTCTCTTTCCCACTGGTACGAGTCTGCCAAGAGAGACTAGATTTGGTCTCTTTCCCACAGCCACTGTACGAGTCTGCCAAGAGAGACTAGTTTTGGTCTCTTTCCCACAGCCACTGTACGAGTCTGCCAAGAGAGACTAGTTTTGGTCTCTTTCCCACAGCCACTGTACGAGTCTGCCAAGAGAGACTAGTTTTGGTCTCTTTCCCACTGGTACGAGTCTGCCAAGAGAGACTAGTTTTGGTCCAAGTGCTTTAAGAACAAACAGACAGCCGCTGAATGTTAAAGTCGTCCGCTCAGCTCACAGACAAGCACAGCATTTCAAGTAGGGTCTCATCATATCTTATGTTTTAGAAGTAAAAAGAGAAAAAAAACGAATCTCTCTGGTGTATACCGTAACAACACACAGATTTCAGCTTAGTGCATGGATGCTTACTATCGTATATTAACTCTCTTCATAAATGTCTAAAATAGATACAGAAATAATTTTACTCAGTTTAGCGAACAGTATGGAATGGTTCGTTATTGTCCTTCGCTGCATCAGAATATCCCCTGGCCATGTCCTAACCTGATCCTAGACTTGTTAGTCCCATCTTGACAACACTTATGTTTGGCACCATAGATAAACAATAGGAATTGGCAAAACAGAACAAACAGATCTGGGATCAGGCTCATACAAACAATGGCTTTGTTTACTCGTGTAGCCCAGTATTTACCATAGATAAACAATAGGAATTGGCAAAACAGAACAAACAGATCTGGGATCAGGCTCATACAAACAATGGCTTTGTTTACTCGTGTAGCCCAGTATTTACCATAGATAAACAATAGGAATTGGCAAAACAGAACAAACAGATCTGGGATCAGGCTCATACAAACAATGGCTTTGTTTACTCGTGTAGCCCAGTATTTACCATAGATAAACAATAGGAATTGGCAAAACAGAACAAACAGATCTGGGATCAGGCTCATACAAACAATGGCTTTGTTTACTCGTGTAGCCCAGTATTTACCATAGATAAACAATAGGAATTGGCAAAACAGAACAAACAGATCTGGGATCAGGCTCATACAAACAATGGCTTTGTTTACTCGTGTAGCCCAGTATTTACCATAGATAAACAATAGGAATTGGCAAAACAGAACAAACAGATCTGGGATCAGGCTCATACAAACAATGGCTTTGTTTACTCGTGTAGCCCAGTATTTACAGAGTTGTTGATTGAATACAGGAAGTGTACTTTAAGTTCCCTGTCCTGATATAGATGTCTCGGTATTCAGTTCCTTAAGTGGCATTAAAAATATTCTGGTGCTCAATTTAATTTGACAGCATTACGGTTTCTATACAGTGGCAGTGTTCACTTCGTAGCGATAAAACACCGGTCTAACTCCGAGATGGGTTTTCTTCAGACTAGAGGGACTGTTGCTAGTAGTAGTGGCAGTGTAAGACCGGAGTTGGGCAACACATATATATCATTTAACAATCATGCCTTACACAATGTAACAGAAACAACTTTAACGCTAACGTCGTATTAAAAATAAATAAAAATTGTAACCTTTATTTAACTAGGCCAGTCAGTTAAGAACAAATTCTTATTTTCAATGACGGCCTAGGAACAGTGGGTTAGTTAACTGCCTGTTCAGGGGCAGAACGACAGATTTGTACCTTGTCAGCTCGGGGATTTGAACTTACAACCTTCCGGTTACTAGTCCAACGCTCTAACCACTAGGCTACCCTGCCACCCCTCCACTCTAACCACTAGGCTACCCTGCCCGCCCCTCCACTCTAACCACTAGGCTACCCTGCCTACCCCTCCACTCTAACCACTAGGCTACCCTGCCGCCCCTCCACTCTAACCACTAGGCTACCCTGCCCGCCCCTCCACTCTAACCACTAGGCTACCCTGCCCGCCCCTCCACTCTAACCACTAGGCTACCCTGCCCGCCCCTCCACTCTAATCACTAGGCTACCCTGCCGCCCCTCCGCTCTAACCACTAGGCTACCCTGCCCGCCCCTCCACTCTAACCACTAGGCTACCCTGCCCGCCCCTCCACTCTAACCACTAGGCTACCCTGCCCGCCCCTCCACTCTAACCACTAGGCTACCCTGCCGTCCCTCCACTCTAACCACTAGGCTACCCTGCCCGCCCCTCCACTCTAACCACTAGGCTACCCTGCCCGCCCCTCCACTCTAACCACTAGGCTACCCTGCCCGTCCCTCCACTCTAACCACTAGGCTACCCTGCCCGCCCCTCCACTCTAACCACTAGGCTACCCTGCCCGCCCCTCCACTCTAACCACTAGGCTACCCTGCCACCCCTCCACTCTAACCACTAGGCTACCCTGCCCGCCCCCTCCACTCTAACCACTAGGCTACCCTGCCCGCCCCTCCACTCTAACCACTAGGCTACCCTGCCCGCCCCTCCACTCTAACCACTAGGCTACCCTGCCGTCCCTCCACTCTAACCACTAGGCTACCCTGCCACCCCTCCACTCTAACCACTAGGCTACCCTGCCCGCCCCTCCACTCTAACCACTAGGCTACCCTGCCTACCCCTCCACTCTAACCACTAGGCTACCCTGCCGCCCCTCCACTCTAACCACTAGGCTACCCTGCCCGCCCCTCCACTCTAACCACTAGGCTACCCTGCCCGCCCCTCCACTCTAACCACTAGGCTACCCTGCCCGCCCCTCCACTCTAATCACTAGGCTACCCTGCCGCCCCTCCGCTCTAACCACTAGGCTACCCTGCCCGCCCCTCCACTCTAACCACTAGGCTACCCTGCCCGCCCCTCCACTCTAACCACTAGGCTACCCTGCCCGCCCCTCCACTCTAACCACTAGGCTACCCTGCCGTCCCTCCACTCTAACCACTAGGCTACCCTGCCCGCCCCTCCACTCTAACCACTAGGCTACCCTGCCCGCCCCTCCACTCTAACCACTAGGCTACCCTGCCCGTCCCTCCACTCTAACCACTAGGCTACCCTGCCCGCCCCTCCACTCTAACCACTAGGCTACCCTGCCCGCCCCTCCACTCTAACCACTAGGCTACCCTGCCACCCCTCCACTCTAACCACTAGGCTACCCTGCCCGCCCCCTCCACTCTAACCACTAGGCTACCCTGCCCGCCCCTCCACTCTAACCACTAGGCTACCCTGCCCGCCCCTCCACTCTAACCACTAGGCTACCCTGCCGTCCCTCCACTCTAACCACTAGGCTACCCTGCCCGCCCCTCCACTCTAACCACTAGGCTACCCTGCCCGCCCCTCCACTCTAACCACTAGGCTACCCTGCCCGCCCCTCCACTCTAACCACTAGGCTACCCTGCCCGCCCCTCCACTCTAACCACTAGGCTACCCTGCCCGCCCCTCCACTCTAACCACTAGGCTACCCTGCCGCCCCTCCACTCTACCCGGCTACCCTGCCCGCCCCTCCACTCTAACCACTAGGCTACCCTGCCGCCCCTCCACTCTAACCACTAGGCTACCCTGCCGCCCCTCCACTCTAACCACTAGGCTACCCTGCCGCCCCTCCACTCTAACCACTAGGCTACCCTGCCGTCCCTCCACTCTAACCACTAGGCTACCCTGCCCGCCCCTCCACTCTAACCACTAGGCTACCCTGCCCGCCCCTCCACTCTAACCACTAGGCTACCCTGCCCGCCCCTCCACTCTAACCACTAGGCTACCCTGCCCGCCCCTCCACTCTAACCACTAGGCTACCCTGCCGCCCCTCCACTCTAACCACTAGGCTACCCTGCCCGCCCCTCCACTCTAACCACTAGGCTACCCTGCCGTATGAATATATAAACCCCTGTCTTTTGAGAGGGTGGTTGCCAAGGAAAATAAATAACCAAAACAAAAGGGATAACTAATCAGTGTCTCTTCTAATTCAATATTTTGTATTTGACCTACTTCAACACTAGACAGCTGAGCATTGTCCCCTTTCTGATGGTTTTGACATATCAAACACCTACATGGCTTTGTACACTACTGAGCCAAACCAAGCTGCTCTGTTGCTGGCCTAGATACGCATCCATCGTTGTTGTTGGAACCGTGCTGAATAAGAGCCAGCTGTTTGGTTAGGTCTGCTGTGGAAGTCTTAATAATAGGGTTCATACGCTGAGTTTATATAACAGAAACAAGCTGGATGCAACATATTATGAACAAGTGGAAATGGTTTGGTACCATGTGAAACAATCAAACGTCTGTATGACAGGTAGGAGCAGTAGTGCTTAGTGTCTTCTCTTGGTCACCGTCCCGGATTAGACCAACACTCTTTGTTACGTAGTATATTTACAGCTCTATGTGGACATCGTGTAGGTCTGAGAGTTCCAATTTCTTTTGAAACTTTTTTAAAGTCCACTAGTTCTTTTTTTTGTTGTTTTGTGGTCATTTTATTTTAACCTCTTCGTCGATCACCCTTCAGTGAACTTATACGTTGTCGTGACTTCCTACTTCCTATTTCGGGGAGCGCTGCCTAGCCAATCGATTCATGAAGCAACAGGTTACCGTGGCGATGATGACCACGCCCACAAACAAGGCAGAGGACATGCCCACAACCAAGGGGATGAGGAGCAGGTCGGCCGCTGCAGAGACAGAGAGAGAAGAGAGAGAGGAGAGAGAGAGGGAGGGAGGGAGGGAGGGAGGGAGGGAGGGAGGGAGGGAGGGAGGGAGGGAGGGAGGGAGGGAGGGAGGGAGGAGGGAGGGAGGGAGGGAGGGGAGGGAGGGGGGGAGGGAGGGAGGGGGGAGGGAGGGAGGGGGGGAGGGAGGGAGGGAGGGAGGGAGGGGAGGGAGAGGGAGGGAGGGAGGGAGGGAGGGAGGGAGGGAGGGGGGGAGGGAGGGAGGGAGGGAGGGAGGGGGGGAGGGAGGGAGGGAGGGAGGAGGGAGGGAGGGGAGGGAGGGGGGGGAGGGAGGGAGGGGGGGGAGGGAGGGAGGGGGGAGGGAGGGAGGGAGGGAGGGGAGGGAGGGGGGGAGGGAGGGAGGGGGGAGGGAGGGAGGGAGGGAGGGGAGGGGGGGAGGGGGGGGGGGGGAGGGAGGGAGGGATGAGTTAGTCAAGTGTGTCCACTGCAGTCATTCGTCACACCGCTCACTGTATGTAAAACAGCTAGCAGTCCCAGACCCAGTGACACTCACCTCTGGCGTACAGGTAGACCCTGACACCCTCCGACTGGGCCTTGGCCCCGGTGTTGTACCATCCTCCACGGGGGTCTTGTCCCCACACCTCAGCCTGGCAGACAAACAGGCCCTGGTCCTGGTCCTGGGCAGAGAAGATCCTCAGCCTGTAGGTGCCTGGAGACACCCGGTCCATACTGACCTGTAGTCCAAAAAGGACCACAACGGAAGTTATTTAGCAGATGGTGTTATCTAGAGAAATACAGTGCATTCAAATAAGCTAGGTAAGACAACCACATACTAGTCATTACAATTGTTTTATCTTCAATATACTTTATTGTGATTTGATTTGATTTGTTATCCTTGATAGTTTTCTTAAAAAGGTATATATTGACTGCATGTATTTTTTTTTAAACTGCCAAATAAATTGAACCAATCACCTCAGAGCTGTGGTTCTTATTTGGCCTGGACAGGCCCTCATAGGTAAGAGAGGCTAACACCCTCCCCTTCTCCTCTACTGACGGCTTGTCCCCACCCTTCTCTATGACCACGCCCCCTGCTGTAGCCCCACCCTCCTGGGCCGGGAGGACCGCCCTCTGCAGCCATTGGACCGCCATCTGTGCAGGGCCGGTGGTTACCACGGATACGTTGCAGAGCAGGGTGACGGTATCACCTCTCTTCAAGAGGGGGCCACGGGGAAGGTTGGCTACTGCTGACACCTTGACCTCTGTAGGGACACAGGGACAGAGAGAGAGATGCTTGTCATTCAATTAGGCATCGACTTACATCAATTAGGTATTTGGTTGTTATTTCAATCTAACCAGTCATGGCAATGCTCACGTTAATGTAGTATCTTTGTTTTCACACTACTGCCCAACCTCGTAGTAGGTCAAGTGGTTTTAGTCTCTTAGCTTTACCAGGACAACTTCCAGAATCATGACTTAACTTGTATATATATCCACTGGCTGTAGTCCCCAGGATTCCCCTCTGCCAGAGGGGTGCAATTACTTACTCATCCCTCATGGATTTAAACACATTGGATTGCTGTTAAGTAGATTGAGGGAGTTTTCTCCATCATACCAATACATCCTCTTAAATCCACGAGGAGGAGTGAACTAGGCCACAGTTTGTGGGGAGAAGGCAGGGTGGTCTTGTGTCTGTCTTCTCTCTTACCTTTAGTCTTGAGGTTGACGGTGACCCCCTCTGACCTCTGTGTGAGGGTAGCAGCACTGGAGGGTCCCGGGTTAAGCCTCCCAGCGTAGACGCTCACAGCACAGCGGTACACCCCCGTGTCAGCTGGGTGGGCAGAGAACAACCTGAGAGAGTACCGTCCCTCCACCTCCTTCTCCATGGAACCCCCTCCACCCCGACCCCCCCGGCTGGAGTCATCCCCCCAGCTCACCACCCCGTCTGGACCATACCGAGCCACCTCCACCTGGGAGAGGGGACAGACAGAGATAGACAGAAAGGTTAACCTGAGTTGTGTTTGGAAAACGACTAGCCAATCAAGCATTATTTACTTTACGATCCTAAATAACTGTTGACCAATAGCCTTCCTGGCTCCAAATATTACGTTTTATCTACACTTGGAAGCATTACATACTTTCAGTAGCAGCAGCAAATAGCAGATTTTTTTTTGCCAAAGTTTTCAATTTCACAATTAAAAACACAAAGTCACACAAGAATTGAACAACTCTGTAAGGTCTTCCTCAGGGGGCTAAAATGAAGATACTAATAACCAATAACAATAATCAATACCAACCTCCACCCCTCCACCCGTCAATGCCCTGTCCTCGCTGCTCACGGTGCCCCTCTTCATCCACTGAACCAGCAGGCCCGAGCGGCCCCCAGGGGCCAAACCAGACACCTCGCAGGTCAGAGTGAGAGGGGAGCCTAACTGGAGAGTTACCTCACCTCGCGGAGTGGACGTAACAGACAGGGAGTCAGCTGGAAGTAGGGAGGAGGGGGTAAAGGAGGAAGAGGAGGGAGAGGATAAAGGAAGAGGGAGAGGAGGGGGTAAAGGAGGAGGAAGAGGAGGGAGAGGATAAAGGAGGAGGGAGAGGAGGGGGTAGAGGAGGAGGAAGAGGATAAAGGAAGAGGAGGGGGTAAAGGAGGAGGAAGAGGAGGGAGAGGATAAAGGAGGAGGGAGAGGAAGGGGTAGAGGAGGAGGAAGAGGATAAAGGAAGAGGGAGAAGAGGGGGTAAAGGAGGAGGAAGAGGAGGGAGAGGATAAAGGAGGAGGGAGAGGAAGGGGTAAAGGAGGAGGAGGAGGAGGAGGGAGAGGGGAAAAAATAAACAAGAAGTGCATGATTTAAAATGTGTTCGCTCTGCATTCAAACTAACTTAATTTGTTAATTGTCACTGTGAATAAAGGTTTATTTGCATATAGCAACTGAAGTTAAATGCATCTCAAAATTCATCCTAAAAGAAGAGCTCATCTATAAACAATACACTCTGAAAACTATGTTAGCTATTTGATGAAACGCTTCAGTTCAGTTTATAAATCTATTGTTGACTGTAATCTGTCTAACAACAACACAACCGAGACCAGAGAGGAGAAAACCAGGTCCATTGTCTAACAGACAATAGAGACCATAATAGAATGAAGTAGAGCAGTTTCTGGCTGACACGATAAGAACACACAGACCCTCAGTGGGGAACTACAACACTGTCTAACAGAACACACAGACCCTCAGTGGGGAACTACAACACTGTCTAACAGAACACACAGACCCTCAGTGGGGAACTACAACACTGTCTAACAGAACACACAGACCCTCAGTGGGGAACTATAACACTGTCAGAACACACAGACCCTCAGTGGGGAACTACAACACTGTCTAACAGAACACACAGACCCTCAGTGGGGAACTATAACACTGTCAGAACACACAGACCCTCAGTGGGGAACTACAACACTGTCAGAACACACAGACCCTCAGTGGGGAACTACAACACTGTCTAACAGAACACACAGACCCTCAGTGAGGAACTATAACACTGTCAGAACACACAGACCCTCAGTGAGGAACTACAACACTGTCTAACAGAACACACAGACCCTCAGTGGGGAACTATAACACTGTCAGAACACACAGACCCTCAGTGGGGAACTACAACACTGTCTAACAGAACACACAGACCCTCAGTGGGGAACTACAACACTGTCAGAACACACAGACCCTCAGTGAGGAACTACAACACTGTCTAACAGAACACACAGACCCTCAGTGGGGAACTACAACACTGTCTAACAGAACACACAGACCCTCAGTGGGGAACTACAACACTGTCTAACAGAACATACAGACCCTCAGTGGGGAACTACAACACTGTCTAACAGAACACACAGACCCTCAGTGGGGAACTACAACACTGTCTAACAGAACACACAGACCCTCAGTGAGGAACTACAACACTGTCTAACAGAACACACAGACCCTCAGTGGGGAACTATAACACTGTCAGAACACACAGACCCTCAGTGGGGAACTATAACACTGTCAGAACACACAGACCCTCAGTGAGGAACTACAACACTGTCTAACAGAACACACAGACCCTCAGTGGGGAACTATAACACTGTCTAACAGAACACACAGACCCTCAGTGAGGAACTACAACACTGTCTAACAGAACACACAGACCCTCAGTGGGGAACTACAACACTGTCTAACAGAACACACAGACCCTCAGTGAGGAACTACAACACTGTCTAACAGAACACACAGACCCTCAGTGGGGAACTACAACACTGTCAGAACACACAGACCCTCAGTGAGGAACTACAACACTGTCTAACAGAACACACAGACCCTCAGTGAGGAACTACAACACTGTCTAACAGAACACACAGACCCTCAGTGAGGAACTACAACACTGTCAGAACACACAGACCCTCAGTGGGGAACTATAACACTGTCAGAACACACAGACCCTCAGTGGGGAACTATAACACTGTCAGAACACACAGACCCTCAGTGGGGACCTACTACACTACAACACTGTCTAACAGAACACACTCTAAAACACCCCCCCCAGCTCTAAAACACCCCCCAGCTCTAAAACACCCCCAGCTCTAAAACACCCCCAGCTCTAAAACACCCCCCAGCTCTAAAACACCCCCAGCTCTAAAACTCCCCCCAGCTCTAAAACACCCCCAGCTCTAAAACACCCCCAAGCTCTAAAACACCCCCAGCTCTAAAACACCCCCCAGCTCTAAAACACCCCCAGCTCTAAAACACCCCCAGCTCTAAAACACCCCCAGCTCTAAAACACCCCCAGCTCTAAAACACCCCCCAGCTCTAAAACACCCCCCAGCTCTAAAACACCCCCAGCTCTAAAACACCCCCAGCTCTAAAACACCCCCCAGCTCTAAAACACCCCCCACACCCCCAGCTCTAAAACACCCCCCAAGCTCTAAAACACCCCCCCCCCCAGCTCTAAAACACCCCCAGCTCTAAAACACCCCCAGCTCTAAAACACCCCCCAGCTCTAAAACACCCCCCCCCCCCCCCCCCACACCCCCAGCTCTAAAACACCCCCAGCTCTAAAACACCCCCCCCCCCCCCCACACCCCCAGCTCTAAAACACCCCCCAGCTCTAAAACACCCCCCCCCACAGCTCTAAAACACCCCCCCCCCCCCAGCTCTAACACCCCCCCCCCCCCAGCTCTAACACCCCCCCCCCCAGCTCTAACACACCCCCCAGCTCTAACACACCCCCATATTGAGAATAGTATAGGGTCAGCCACAGTGCAGCGCGCCTGAAGCTAATGTCTCCGTTTCCCATTGTTGTGGAAGGTCAGTGCTGATGATGATGTCATGAACCATCCGTACTGGATTGGCCCACAGCATTAGATGCCATTAGGTCTACTGGGGTGCTAATGGAATCTGTGGCCAAGCTAGTAACAGCATTCGTTACATTACGTTTTAGTCATTTAGCAGATGCTCTTATTTCGAGCCACGCACAGCCAGTGTCCTAACAGCTCTAGTCTCTGAACAACCCCCATACTCCAGACAGACAGACAGACAGACAGACAGTGTCCTAACAGCTCTAGTCTCTGAACAACCCCTATACTCCAGACAGACAGACAGACAGACAGACAGACAGACAGACAGTGTCCTAACATCTAGTCTCTGAACAACCCCCATACTCCAGACAGACAGACAGACAGACAGACAGACAGTGTCCTAACAGCTCTAGTCTCTGAACAACCCCTATACTCCAGACAGACAGACAGACAGACAGACAGACAGACAGTGTCCTAACATCTAGTCTCTGAACAACCCCACATACTCCAGACAGACAGACAGACAGACAGACAGACAGACAGACAGACAGACAGACAGACAGACAGGACCAGACAGACAGACAGGACCAGACAGACAGACAGGACCAGACAGACAGACAGACAGACAGACAGACAGACAGACAGACAGACAGTGTCCTAACAGCTCTCGTCTCTGAACAACCCCCATACTCCAGACAGACAGACAGACAGACAGACAGACAGACAGACAGACAGACAGTGTCCTAACAGCTCTCGTCTCTGAACAACCCCCATACTCCAGACAGACAGACAGACAGACAGACAGACAGACAGACAGACAGACAGACAGACAGTGTCCTAACAGCTCTCGTCTCTGAACAACCCCCATACTCCAGACAGACAGGGATGTACCAAGTGGTTGAACCGTGAGGTTGCCAATCTCCAAGGTCCTCTGAGCGATCTTCTGCCACGCTCCATCAGGGTCCAGGATCCACTGCGACGCCTCACAGAAGTAGGCCCCTGAGTCGTCCGGGGCCACGGCGCTCATCCTCATCACGTAGACATCTCTCCCTCCATCTCCACTCTTCTTCACCAGCGTTATCTCTCCATCATCATATCTCTTCTGGTAGGAGTCCCCTCGGCCAGGAGTCACGCTCAATTCTTTATCGATAGCTATGATTTCTCTCGGTGTCCCTGACCCCAACCCGCTACCACCGGCACGCACGCCGAACGTGATGGACAGGTGGGTGTGCTGTTTTGATTGGACGGCGGCGGAGCAGGTGAGAGTTATCTCCGCCCCCTCTGGCACGGGTTGGCCAGTTAGAGACCGGGAGTAGCTAATCAGGAGAGTGTCTGGAATCACTGGAGAGAGAGACAGAGACAGAGAGAGTGAGACAGAGACAGAAAGACAGAGAGAGAGAGAGAGAGAGAGAGAGAGAGAGAGAGACAGAGAGTGAGACAGAGAGAGATAGAAAGACAGAGAGAGAGAGAGAGAGAGAGAGAGAGAGTGAAACAGAGAGAGAGAAGAACAGAGAGAGAGAGCGAAAGACAGAGAGAGAGAGAGAGAGTGAAACAGAGAGAGACAGAGAGAGACAGAAGAACAGAGAGAGAGAGAGAGAAAGAAAGAGAAAGAGAGAGACAGAGTCAGACAGAGAGAGACAGAGAGACAGAGAGAGTGAGAAAGAGAGACAGAGAGAGACAGAGAGAGACAGAGAGAGTGAGACAGAGAGAGACAGAGAGAGACAGAAAGAAAGAGAGAGACAGAGAGAGACAGAAAGACAGAGAGAGACAGAGAGAGTGAGAAAGAGAGAGACAGAAAGACAGAAAGACAGAGAGAGACAGAGAGAGTGAGACAGAGAGAGACAGAGAGAGACAGAAAGAAAGAGAGAGACAGAGAGAGACAGAAAGAAAGAGAGAGACAGAGAGAGACAGAAAGACAGAGAGAGACAGAGAGAGTGAGAAAGAGAGAGACAGAGAGAGACAGAAAGACAGAGAGAGACAGAGAGAGTGAGACAGAGAGAGACAGAGAGAGACAGAAAGAAAGAGAGAGACAGAGAGAGATTAGTCATTATTACATTACTGAGAGACCGAACAGGGAACAGATGGATATGATTTCATACAAAATGTAATTCCTATTAGATGTTTGCTATAGCAAAGAATGTGTAGAGGTCAGGGTGACTCAGAGGAGCACTGCTTCGGTGACAGATTATTAGTGTGTTACAATAGTACATTGCAAAGGAAAGGTCAGAGTAGATTGTAGATAAGAACATCATATATAGTACAGAATCGTGTGGGAAAGTATGTGCCAATCAGATTTGTGTGATAGAACAAGGCAAGACACATTCTTAACCACACTGTCAGAGAGAGAACAAAGTCCACAAGATAACACAGACGGCCTCTAACCAGGAACCAGGAAACGGAGGACAGAAATGTCAAAGAGCTGGTCTCGGATCAGGGCCTCCCTGTCCATATGTAATCTAAAAGGACCAGTATTCAGTCAGAGAGCTGGTCTAGGATCAGGGCCTCCCTGTCCATATGTAATCTAAAAGGACCAGTATTCAGTCAGAGAGCTGGTCTAGGATCAGGGCCTCCCTGTCCATATGTAATCTAAAAGGACCAGTATTCAGTCAGAGAGCTGGTCTAGGATCAGGGCCTCCCTGTCCATATGTAATCTAAAAGGACCAGTATTCAGTCAGAGAGCTGGTCTAGGATCAGGGCCTCCCTGTCCATATGTAATCTAAAAGGACCAGTATTCAGTCAGAGAGCTGGTCTAGGATCAGGGCCTCCCTGTCCATATGTAATCTAAAAGGACCAGTATTCAGTCAGAGAGCTGGTCTAGGATCAGGGCCTCCCTGTCCATATGTACTCTAAAAGGACCAGTATTCAGTCAGAGAGCTGGTCTAGGATCAGGGCCTCCCTGTCCATATGTAATCTTCTCCATTATAGTCTATAAGGAAAAGGGGATCCAGATTCAGCGGCTTTGTGACTACAGGCCCAGACCTACCAACCTTTGACAGCGACCGAGGCACTGTAGTTGCCCTGGTATTTGGAGTCTGTGCTGGGTGTGTAACACTCGTATCGTCCCTGGTCATCTGCTCGTAGCCTCTGGAACACCAGCCTGGCCTTGTCCCCCGAGTCCCTCTCCACCCTCACCTCCCCGGACCTCACCCGCGCCTAGAAGGAAGGAGTTAGATTAGGGCTGCACGATGTGGCTAATAAACAAATTGCCTTTTTTAAACCAAATTTTGCGATTCCGATGTTATTTGTTATTTTGATCAAAA